>NC_054054.1:114873790-115029368 GCF_017639655.2 Falco naumanni
AACTTCAGAAAGCAGTAGCAAGAACACTTAGATTTGTGTTGATGATTCAGTGTCACAGGTGAAATGGTAGACTTTGAGATAGAAAAGTCATTACTGAAAAATTCTCAAGTGTCTGAAAGGCCATCTTCTTCTCCAACAGATCATTTTGCGATGCCTTTCTGTCTTCTGTATCATGTGTACTGTCTCTGTGTATTTAAATTGTATTTACGAAGTTTCTGCATGCATGTCGTTGCTTAGTAAATACAGTGTTAATATCCTTAAAACTGATAGGTACTGTACATGTTGTTCAATATTTGATTATAATATTTAGTGTCATACGGTATCATTTGATCTTTCTTGGGCAAAATATCCCAAATATGGTAACAGGCTTGGTGTGGCATGTAACATTGACACTTACGGAATACCTGTAATCCATATGCAGATAATGCCGTAATAATCAGTTATGTATCATATATGTTGATATTGATCATATATCATAATTATAAAAATTATCAGATTTTGATGCAGGTCTCCGAAACATTCACAAAAATGTGTTGTTCATTCTTTTTGGGAACTGTTAGAAATGGAAGCTTGGAAGATAGTTTAATCTGCAACTATAATTTTGTAAGAAAATTTAGGAAGATCTTTTTTTGAAATAATAGCATTAGAAAAACTTTGATTTTTCACTTCATTCTTTTCAGCATTTAGATTTAGGGTTTGTTTTAGATTAGCTTGCTTGGTAAGATGAGGAATTTGCTGTTACATTCCATTTCTGCTTGAGAGCTGTTGCTTTGAGTGTTGATGGAATTTCTTGTATTCGCTAGTTCTGTTATTTGTACGCAGCTTAAGGTATCATCAATTGCAGTGGGCAGTTAAGTGATAATTAGGAGATCAGGCTTTCCTCTTGACAGGAGACAGCACTATGGTATCGGAGTGGAATTACACGAGTTACTGCAAGGATGCTGTTGGACTGGCTGGTGTCTTTAACGTGGTTGCGCATTGTCATCCACTGGTCAGCTACAGCACTGTCAAAGCTGAGTTATGTCTTAAATCTAGATGTTGATGTGACAAGTGGAGAAAAGGGATAGTGAGCAAAATTGTTTGAGAGAGAAACAAATGCAGGAAAATGGGAGGGTAAGAAGGTATTTTAGTTTTGTAATTAAAAAGCTATTTTCTGATCAAATACCTGAACCAGGCAATCCCCAGTGCAATACTGGATCACTTGATGATCTCTTACAATATCCAGCTTTCATTCCTGTAGCTGCTTTTTGTTGATTCTAGGTTTAAATTGAAATGCTTTTGTTTCTAAAAGCTGTGGCAAGTTGTTCCTAGTTTTTTTTTTCAATATTCAGTTTCAATTTGTCTTTCTTCAAGTCAGTTCCCAAAAGGAAGATAACATATTATTGGCAAGATTTAAGTAATGTGAAAAGTTTAGAGGAGTACAGATAGTAATACCTACAGTTTGTATTTGTCAGGTTAAAATGTGTCAAGGATTCTTTGTTCTTTGCTGAATTATTTCCTGCAGTGCCTATACAGTGTTTCAGTACAGGTCTGCAGTGGTGGAATATGTTCTGGGCACGGGAAGGAAGATACCCAGGTATCCAGGGAGGGTTTCCCCATGGCTCTATCGGCCTCAGAATCAGAAAAGTGTCATGGTACTACACTTCTAGATGTTGAGGTATCTTTGCGTGTGTGTGTGTGTTTTTAGAGGCAATCAGTAATTTGACATGCTAACAAATAGAACACCATGTAAAAGTGAGTGGGATTCCATATGTTTAGGAAGAATATGTGAACAGCAAGGCGGAAAGCTGTAAAGCAGCATTCTGGTCACTGTGTGAGTAGGAGTGCAGTGTGAAGCTGGTATGCCTGGAGCAGCTAGTCCACAGTGGTTTAATGTCCTCTGTTTGCAGAGTTCCATCAGAAATCGTGTGCTGGCAAGTTGTGCTTAGGAAAGGAGAGCCCCAAAGAGCTCTGCACTGAAGGACAGCAGCAAGCGGAGTGATTGCTTGTTTCACCTAGCTGTGAGATTTGTCCATAGTAATTAGAGAGACCCCTGGAAGGGAGTTTATGATTCAGTGTAGGTAAATGATTGCACTAGGGAAGGGGGCAGACGGTATTTTTACAGTTACTTCTCTGTAGTTTTCTTCCTTCTTGACCTTGCTTACGGATGGTGGCAGCCAAGGATGCTGAAATCTTAAGCTAAAGCTGTCTGGAATCAGGCTGTATCTCACAACTAATGCCTGTAAGAGCTTTTAATTTGAATAGTTTATTACAGATACATTTTCCTTTTCAGGTATAATGGACAAGTACCAGGAGCAACCTCACTTGTTGGATCGCCACTTAGGTAGGAATATCTTCTTGAAAAAATTTTTGAATCAAAATCTTGAAAATATGTTAAACTAGAAGGTCCATATTTGCATTACAAGATTGCTGTGGCTGATATTACTCATTATATGATTACTGTCTCCCTCTCAATTCTTAGGAGTATGAGAAACTGTAAGCTAACTGCATGTAGTCTCACTTATTTTCCTCTCCTTTCATTAGAGTGGATGATGAATTCATTGTTGGATATAGCACGAGACAAAGGATCTCCTCCCCCTCTAGTTCACCTGGCTTTTAAATTTCTTTACATCATTACAAAGGTAAGAAAACCCCAAATTTAACATTCTGTAACTGCACTGTTTTAAGTTTCCAATATTTTCTTTGCTGTTTAACTTCTAAATATGCCACATTTTCAAAAATAGTAAAATAAATACACGTCTAAGTAATGCAATGAAATGTTTTAAACTGTACTGTGAAAGATTAGTTCTTTTTTTGTATGGTTTTCATGATAGCTTATGTTATTTAATGATCCGGAGTAGTAAAAATCAAGGTCTGACTGCAAAAAGAATTGCAGACGTTGAGATACTGAGCGACAAAACAGTCATAATGTTAAAAAAAGAGAGTAAAGTATGATGAAGAATTAGATGGACTATGGACTTTCCATCTGAGCATAAGAAAACGTTTTTTGGCTTTAAGGATTGAATACTGGGATAGATTGCTCAGAGAGGTTGTGGAGCCTCCACCCCTGCAGATACTGACTATCCTACAGACACGGTCCTGAGCAGCCTGCTGTGGGTGGCCATGCTTTAGCAGGAGAGTTGGGACTAAAGAGTCTCCAGAGGTCTCTTGTTTTAAAGTTAAAGAATTATCATTCCATTAGTTCTTTCTGAAGGTATTTAACACTTTAATCCATACCCTTACTGTTCTTGCTACATGAGGGTCATACACAAGAAGCTCCTCAAAGGATCTTTTCTTCTTCCTCAGTACTTGACCATGCCAGATAGCTTACTAAATTTTGAAACTTTTTTACAGGTGAGAGGGTACAAACTTTTCCTCCCACTGTTTCCTCATGAAGTAGTTGATCTACAGCCTGTTTTGGATCTGCTTGTAGACCAGAATCCAAAAGACTCTGAGGTGAGAACTTGCTGTGCTTTTTGTTTGTCTTTTGTTTCTCCAGCAGAAAAAGCTGATGAACAGTATAAGAAAAAAGTCTGGAAAGAAATGTATAAAGCAGTGATACAACATCCTGCCCGGTGTTAACTGAACATCTGGATTTAGTATGGAAGTCATCTTGTCAGAAAAGAGGTGTCTTTTTGAAAGGAGAGGTCTTAAGTTTTTCTTTCATGGGATATGTTCTAAGGATTTAGAAGTGATGGTGATAGAGGTGCAAGTAAAATCTTTATAACCACTTGTATAAGGGAACAAATTAATTGAAACAACAGTAATAAGAAAGGCTGCGAAAGATACTGAACTTCTAAAAGGAGTAACTGCAAAATTCTCTTCCTGCTATGCGTATCATTAACAGTCACAGTAATTTAGCTTGAAGTAATAAAAGTAAAATCACAGGAAACTGAGTATTTAGGTTTTACATATTTATTCCTATTTCTTAATGTAAAGAGGCCGTTTTTTAAACCTTTGAGTTTTGTCAAAGTTGGCACGAGAACTTCTATTTTGATGAGGAAATGAAGATGATAGTTACTTGTCTTTTTTTAATTTCATGAAGTGTTTTATTGTTACCCAGCCTCCCAACATCTGTCTTCAGATCTGTGAGGGGGGTTGGTTTTTTTTTCTCCTTTTCATTTGAAAGGAGGGAGGTGAAGATTTGAGAAAATTGCACAATTATGGCAATAGGCATAAATCACTTGGATTTCTTTCTGTTGATAATATATTCCTGGATGTGGAAAACTTAACACAGGATTTCAGATATTTTTTTTTTTACCTGTTTGTGATTTGAAAAACAATGTGACACCACTTCATGCTGTGTCCTGATTTAAAGTTTTATTTGGCTGGGAATGTTCTGTGCAAGAATTCTGATTTGACAGACTATGTAAGCAAAGAATTTTTAAGCATGGATTGAGATCGTAGAATGGCTGGTGTTGGAAGGGATCCGTAAGGATCATCGAGTCCAATTCCAAGATACTGTAGTATATTTTTGAGTAAGGAAAAATAATTCCAGAAGGCTTTAATAAGGCTGAATTTTAAGAGAGATCATCATGTATTATAAGTAGCAGAAATCATGGATACGAAGACAATAATGGTATTGCTGCTCTAAATTAAAGTAATTTTCTAATGAACGTCAATCAGTTCTGACCACTTTGCTGTTGATGTAGTTGTACTGCTTTGAAAGTTCCTTCTTGTCTGTCTCTGAAAACACACCTGAAGTTGTTTCAGTAAACCCATGAAAGCAATACGTAAGAAACGAGGATGAAAATGTTTCTGTCATACTTGTGACTGGAGGCGAAAATGGGCTGCAGGAAGGAGAAACAAGGGAAATTGCAACATGCAGTTTTCCTTTGGGAAGAAAATAAACTTATCTGGATCTCAGGTCCAGAGGAGAGGGTCCGTTAATTTTGTTACAATTTTCCTTTTTGGAATCGCTTGTAGTTCTGTCTCTTGTGGTGTTTCAGAGCATTCAGGTTTGGAGTTTTCTCTTTTGTCATCTTACTTTGGAAATTCTTGGAGCTAGTGGATAGCTTGTGCTCCAGGTACTTTGTTGGAATATACTCCAGAAAACGGAGTACACATTTTGTTTTTCCATTTTTTTCCAGACTTGGGAAACTCGTTACATGCTTTTATTATGGCTCTCCATGATATGCTTGATTCCTTTTGATCTGGCCCGTTTTGATGGAAGTATAATTTCTGAGGAAGGGCATACTCGTATGCCAACAATGGATCGCATACTTAAAATAGCAAAAGTAAGTATAATACATCTTGTCATACTTTCAAACCTGTGGTATTTTTCTTAGGCTTAATCTTTCAACATGTAATAAATTACTGTCTTTTCAGAATATTATTTAAGTCCATATTTTCTGTACCTAATCTCTAAAAAATTTCTCCATAGTTTTGGAATCTCAGCATGTTCTTTGCTGTTTTAGTGTCAGATGAGAATGTTACTTGTTTTCCCTGAAGTAGTATATTTTTTATGACTGTCTGATATGAATGTGTGTCTTTGATTACATTAACAGCTTTTAGCATTTGAAAATACTACTATTTTTTTCTGAAAGCTAAGTTTGATGACTTATATAGGAAATGAGTGTTTGATCAGGGTGAGTACGTAGCATTGGAAGCTATGACCGCATGAAAAATTTTCAACAGAGATAATGAAGTTTCACTAGGCATAAGCCAAAGTGGCTAACTTGTCATGCCTTAGAATAAAACAACCCTCTCCCCAAAAATACCTGAACAGCTTAGGTATTTGACACTTGCAGCACATCAGTGGCTTATCACTTGCAGGCATGTAGTAGCACAAATATGACTGTAAGTTAAGGTTTCAGTAAAGGTAAACTTGCTTTGAAAGGCACTTTAGAAGGGAGACTTTGTTGCCTGAGATATGGTTTGTTAAATGGGGATTTTAATTTTTTTTTAATCTTAAGCTCATTTTGTAATCATCATAATTACATAATTTATATACTCATAATGTTTGTCATTGTAAATATTAGGTAGTATATTCATGTACAAAGTTATGTAGTTGTTAAATCTACATGTATGAATTCTTTTACAGTTAGTTTTCTTTTATCTTTAGTGTTACTTGGTTGTCAGTGATAAGGCTCGAGATGCAGCTGCTGTACTGGTTTCGAAGTAAGTCTCTTTTGTGCTTCTTGGCAGAAAAGAAAAAAATCTAGCTCCCATTTCTCCTGCCATTTTTTAGTCTGACATACTACTAATGATAGTGTTGGGAGGACTGGAAGTTGCCAGCTGTATGTGGGATGTTAAACTTGCTTGAATCAGATCCAGTAGTGTGTTCATATTGAAAATACTGTATTTTCTTCTGCTTGCTAGAGAAACAGTATCCATCACAAGTGATACAGGTCTTTGCTCTTATCAGGATGCTGTTCAGGTTGCCTTCTAGGGACCCGTTTGTGCTACAGAGTTTTGGAAAGATACAGTTATTTACCTTGCTCCTGATTTTTGCAGTGTGTTGCACAGTAAACAGAGAATTGGTATCTAATATTAATGGCTTGATGTTTCCTAACAGTATTTCAGTTATGTAATAGGAAATAGTAATGCTAGAATTTATTTGCTTAATTTCACTCTCGTAATTTTCTTCATCTCTCCTCCAGAAAACAATCTGTTTTCTTAGGTTTATTGTTATCAAGTAATTCATCAAATGAAACAGGTGTAGGGTAATGGAACTTTCTAAATCCCATTGTTTTACATGGTTGGTGTTCAGACACTGAGCAATTTGTGACAGAGGTGCATTTGTTCTGGCATTTTTTGCATCACTTCAGTAATACTGATGCTAGGGTTGTTTATAAATTTGAAATAACGAACTTCTGTATCTCTTCTTTCTTCTCTTAGTGCGTTTCTGGAGATTGTAGTTTATTTTCATATGCATCACAAGTGAAACCAAAGACCGTAAACTGTGCTAGTATACATGTATCTTCTTTTTCCGATATATATTACAGTACATATTCCAATATATTCTAGTGGAAGAGGGCTTTAGTCAGCTCAGTTTGTCATTTTGGTTTTTCTTTTTTTTTTTTCTTTTTAAAGCAGGCAAACCCCTGAATCTTTATGCTTGCATATACTATATCTACACTAGAGGGCTCTGCCAACGTAGTTTTGAGAAGCAGATGCTCTGTAGGGTAAGGAAGATGAAATGATGATAGGGGATGCGGGTAGCTTTCTGAACAATAGAATCGGTGTTAAATGTTTTTCTCTGGATCAAGGCACAAAATCTGTGGGATGACTTGTATCAAAATAGTTGTTAAATGTAACATTTACTGGAGCAGATCCTAACTGTCTTTTTGGGAAATAACTCTGTACTTACTTAAAAATTATTCTGGCCTTCAGTCACAGGACTCAATGCTTTAGAAATTTGTATTTAGTGAGTATAATGCTACAGTTCTGAATCAGATGACAAAACAAACACTTTTTTTGTTTTACAACTGACAGTGTCATGTGGAAAATTCATGAAGGAGCTGAGAATAGAATCATAGCTCTCTGGTGACTAGTCCTGTACTTTTCTGATTTCTTTTGAAATATTTCAGAGCAAAATCTAAGTGAATACATGAATCTTTTGAATAGTATTTAATAATCTTGCATGTTACATATTTCTATGTGAGAGAATGTAGGTTTGTCTCCTTATCCTAATTAGTTTTTGCAGGCATTTTGGAAGTGATAATTGGAAGTTGCTTTTCATGTATCTGCATTAGTAATCTGCCTTGTCACAAGTTGACGGAAGCAGAGGATTTAAGGTGAACGTGTGACATAGAATGACTTACTCTTGAGCATTCATATGTGCCTGAATGTGCCCTTTATCTTCTTTGCTTCCTAAAATTCCAGAAAAATACCCTAATCAACCAACTGTGGTAGACTTTTGAAGGTACATCCAGTATTTGGAAGCCTTCTCAAGTAAGGATGACAGTAATTTAAAAAGATGCTTTCATCACGTTATACTAATTGAATTTGCACTTGATTTGCACTCCAGGGTATCTGCATAACTAAATTACTAGTGGAAGCATGTATATAGTAATGTGATTGACTACAGCATTGCATTCAGCAAAACCTTGTGTTCACGCGGTGCTCACCCCTGGATTTCAGGGGGATTTCATAAGTGCCTTGCATCCTAATGCAGGGTACTATGCAGGTGTGTTATTAGCAGTTGTGTTATATTCTTTTCACCTCCATTTTATTGGCTGAACTAGTTTTTATTAAAAGTATGTATTCATAATAAGGTGATAGAATACATTAAGCTGGTTTTAGTAGCAGCTGCGTCAAGCTGTGTAAGGCTGTAATGGGAGCAAAATTATTATTTAGTGTACTTATAGTTATTTAGTTTATTATGAAAACATATTTTCAAAATAGCCTAATGATTAAAACACTTCACCAGGAATTAGAGGATCTGGGTCCAAGGCCTCATGGCCTTGGTGCACTTGAATTCACTGCTTTCGCATCCCAAACCAGTTCTTCAATGAACGAACATAGTTCTTCTGAGATGAGGTCACTGTTTCATCTTCTTGAAGTTAGACTGTTAGATAGGCAGGAACACAGAAGTCCCGGGACAGACAGAGAGATAAGATACAGGAGTCTAAGTCTGTAACATGCTGAGTTGGAAACTCCCTGGGGAGGAAGTCTGGATTCTGGTTCCTGCTCTAAGGAGTTTTTGAATTTCAAGTGAAGTTCAGAAATGCCAAGACCCAAGACATCCTGTTTTCCAAAGTAATTTACTTTTCATAGGGTAAAGGAGCTGGAGTTTGATTCATGAATTCTCTTTTCTGTCTGTTCAGTGACTTGGTTGCAGTAGGAGGAGATGAGGCTTATCCTTATCTTGTTTCTAGTCTGGAGGTTAGGGCACTCCTTTGAGAAGGTAAGGTTTAAACTCCTTTGGGCTGAGAAAGGCTTTAGGAACCAGTTCATCTGCTTCACAGGTTACTTCCCTTCCCTGCGCTATTGTGCAAAAGGCAGCTTTCTCCTTGCTGCTCTGTTATAAACTAAACCACCCCTCCCCAAATCCTCATTGTTCTGTTGCTGAGCACAATAGATAATGACTTTGAAGGCAATTCAGGTGATCGTATGTCTGCTCACAGTTTCCTGTGTTGACTGTATTTTATATTCCTTGTTAGCTAGCGCTTGGTACAGTTACCCATTGAACGTGTAGATGTATAAAGTAACCTGATACAGGCTCAGTGTGCATCCTTCTTTAAGCGCTATGAATTGTACTTTGTGGGCTTTCCCATGTACCTTGTTTCCTTTGATTGCACTGAGAACAAAATTTCTTAATTTACCTGAATCTCTGCTGCAGCAGGCCCCTGATTGTTAGGTGCTGAGAATACTAAATTGGGTAAGAGAAGCAGGTGCCCTATCTGGAGCTTGGCTGGCACTGATGGTGGCTGCGTATAGTTTTATGGAAGTAAAGTAGTGAACCTCTTTGGCCTTGAGATGGGTAAAAATGCATCCCTCATCCCATCCATTGTGTCAAATAACAGGTGTTTGATCTTTTTAAATATTAAAAAAAAAAAAAAAGCACCCTGATGATTACACTTTACGGGCCTGGCTGATAACGGTGCAGTAGGGACCAACTGTTGATTTGCACCGGTTTTCAGATTTGCAGAATAGCTGTTCTTAGTGAGAGAGGTGGAGAATCTTGTACTTATTTCAGCTTTTTTTGCTAATTCTAATGGAAATACTTTTTACATGGGACCTTTGGAAACTTTGTTGCTTTACGATTAGGATGACAAATCTCTAGAATCCAAGTTTATATATTGTTTTGAAGTGGAAGTGAAATTCTGGGTCAGAGCCTTGCACAGAAACAGAAAGGCTAAACATATGATGGTTTGAATTCTTCTCACCCTCAGTGATCTAGGAAAATATCAGTTAGAGAATTGTTTTTAGGAACTGCAACTAGTTTGGATAGCAGGAAAAATTAGTTTTCATTGAGTCATAATGTTAGTAACTGAAGTGTTTTGGGTTTTTTCTGTCACAGATTTATTGTCCGCCCTGATGTCAGGCAAAAAAGGATGGCAGACTTCCTGGACTGGACACTTTCGATGTTATCTAAATCCTCCTTCCAGACCATGGAGGGGACTGTTGTTACGAATGGCATGCTCCAGGCCCTGGTAAATATTGTTTTTCCTTTAAAAGATAGATAATTGCATTTGTGATCTGCTATGGTAGACCTTTAATAGCAAATGCACAGAGATGTTCCTGTTCATTAAAAAAGGATAAGATAATACACGGCTAGAATTTCTTCCACAACAGTTTTGAAGATGTAACTTACTGTGCATGTATATTTTCTTTAAGTATTATTGTCATCACCGAATGCAAATGAAGTTGCCAGCATAGGTACTGATAAATAACTCTCAAAAATGCTTTAAAATATCTGATTGTGCATCAGTAGTCATTTCGTAATTCACTTTGGGTTGGTTTTGCTTGATTTTTTTTTTTCCCTTCTGCTTTGAACTAAACCGTTGAAATAAATTAAAAAATTGGAACTGTACAAAATGAAGAGGTTGGGCTTCTGAAACTGTAGTGGTCTTTCCTAGACTTTACAGAATTGGTAACCAAAATGCAAGTGATTCTTGAAAGTTACATCCATTCTTCTTCAACTGAAATACTGTTCTCATTAGTTTTAATAAGGCATACTAAACTTGTTAGACAGTGTCCTCCAATAGTCTGAAAAAATGCACTGTTCCCCATGTTTTTGCTTGCTAATCTGAGTAAGTTTTTTGTTTAATGCTCCTTACCTTGTGGAGTAGCAGTAGTTTATGACTCAAAAGATCTGAATTCTTAGTTTGGATTTTAAAATTTATATACTACGCATGGAAAAAAATCTGTAATACCTGAACCACTACTATATGATAGCACTCCTCTTGTACATTATAAGAATATCTTTTTATAAAAGCTTTCTTGCAATTTTACACCCTTAAAAGTGTTGGTGTGCATTTTGAAGTACCGGAATAACAGTTTTTGTATCTGTTCCACTTACTGATGTCCAAATGTACTTGTGTGGAACGGGGCAGTTTGTGTGGCTGGGTGGAGTCGGTCCTTCTTGTTTTTGTTGTTGACCAAAGTTGAGGTAGTGCAAGCAAAGAAAGATGACATGCTTTTTTACAGTCTTTGCACAGGTTTAAGGATTTGCTGGTGTTTGTATGAGTTTCTGTAATTTGCATAAATTTGCAGCTTTTTTAAAATAATTGCTATGAGGACTTGTATGCTGTACGTTACTAAACATCAAAGCAAAGTTCTGGAACAAGTGTGTGTGGTGTGTGGTTTTTGTTTTGTGTGGGGTTTTTTCCTTTTTTTTTTTTTTTTTTTTTTTTTTTTTCCCCTCTAGCAGCTCTTCCAAATCAGAAGATACAAGAAATAATCTATATTTAGAATAACTTAGGACTTGCTGTTTAAGCAGGAGGAAGCAATATTTGTATGCATTGCAGTATGTTTCAAAAGACAGAATGATGTTTCATCATTTTATTGTCAGATCTGGAAAGGGAGACTGACTGCCATTCTGCATGCATGATGAGACCTGTAGGATGTATAATACATTAGTGTTTTGTCATAATTCCTTTGAGTTTGGCTTTGGCTCTATCCACCTGTTCATTAGTGCATACTAAGCGAAACAGGTGAATACTTAACAAGTAGAATCGAAACTAGAACGTGATACAATATACCTGGAAGCAGAAGCCTGCCTTCTTGCATTTATATGATTTCTTTTCTCCTCTGTGAGGTAGGAGAAGGTATTTATCAGCCCAGTGTTATTTGTGTCCTACAGCTCGTAACACCTGTTGCAGTTGGTAGGTATGAGAAGACTGAATTTTTAAAGTCTTTTCTTGTGTTCAGTCTTCAATTTTTAGTTTCAGTTACTACAATGAGTTATATCATTAGGGAATAAAGATTTCCAGAATGATACATATGCAGGTATGTGTATACAGACATACATAAGTGGCATAGGAAATATTTATTTCAAGAGTTTAATATTAATAATTTTGTAACACAGTTGTAACAACAGAATGTTATTAAACCAAAAATATCTGCTGAAAATAAAAGCAGTCTTTAAAACAAGTTTACATATAACATTTTCTCTGAAACATACAAGATTCTAGCAGTCTGTACATAAACATAATAAACGATTGCTAAGTGTGTAAAGCAGAACACATGCTATGAGAGACAACTAAAACTTGTGTCAGCAAGCTCAAAATTCTTTGCCCTTGGATTCCTCCAGCAATTTGTTACTTCAGGAGTCAAACTGTAGTTGCCTGGCCATTTCTCACTGAACAAGCAGGAGAAAAAAAGACCATTTTTCAGTGTCCAGGCAGTACAGCAAGGCAGCTTTTGGGAAAGCGGCAGGTTTCGGGGATGTAACCCACCAGGGTGGGGATAAAAAAAATCTTTCACTTCATCAGATCAGTTTAGGGCTGCCCCCTAACAGTGGATTTCAGTCAGGTTATGGTACTGTACTGCTTATGGTCTGCATTTAGGAAATAGCTTGTAGTGAAATTGGCATGGCAAAACTGCTTGAAAAAGACGTGAAACTCTTGCATTTCAATGAACTGAAACTGCAAGTTAGGTACACGATGAGTGCTTCGACGTTGCTGCACTTTGATCTGCCTCTTTGTGGCCTTAAGTCTTGGTGATTAGGTATGCTACTGTTTAATCTAACTCAGCGTTATGTGTAGAACAAGTACTACTGTTTCATGGTTCTTGTTGAAACACGCAGCCTGCATTACATATTTTAATTCCACTGATGCTTTTTTCTTTTTTTTCTTTACACCTGTCGTCAGTAATATATCATTTCACAACAGGTGTGCACTAGCAAGAATCTTTCCTTACAGTATTTCAGATTTGGTTTTTAAAACTGCCCTCTTTTGTTGCAACTAACATTGCAGTATTGAATTAAATTCACTTTTATGCTTGGATACTTTGTATATCTGAAGGATTATAAATGTTGGATTAATTAGAAATTACTACATTTTTTTATACATTTGTTTACTTGAAGGAAACTTCTAACCTGTTTCAAGAATCTGCATTTTAAATTCTCTTGGTCTGGAGGTTTGCTTTTAAACCTGCCATTATATCAAACAGCTTTTTAGTTATTGCTGCAGGGTGTAGCACTCCCAGTTCTTGCGTGACAGAGATGTCATCATGTTGAGGTAGCCTTGGGCATTGAAACTTATTAAACCTTATTTGTTTTATAAGTGATTCAGTATACAAGTGTGAGTAATAATTAAAAAAAATAAAACGCCCTACACAGTGATCTGATGAAACTCGAGAGTCTTAAGAACAGGGCATTTCCCTGAGCTGTCTCTAATGCAAAAGTTATTTAGCAATAGCTACATGCTTATGTAAATTTTGCTCCAGGGAAGAAAGAACTCTCTAACTCTATTCTTTCAGACCCAGAGGCACAAAAATAGATTATTTCCAAACAGAATGTTTCCCAAGTCTCTATATTTTTGGCATTCTCCAAGAATTAGAGATGCTAGGATTGTCTATTGGCGTTATTTTTTTAAAAAGGTGTTGTTGCTTAGTGGTTTTCTGATAAAGGTATAAAAAAAGCAGTGTTGATGTAAGAAGAAGAAAAAAAATTCTTATGTCTGCAGGTACCAAGGGCACTGACCTCTTTTGGGTTATCCTGTATCTCCTCTCTGCATGGCCACAGAGTATTCTAATGTGGCCTTGTCTGATACTTCCCAGTTCTTTCCTTCTCACCAGAAGTACCGTGGTTAGTTGAGGGTTCAGAAGTTCTGTTACAGTAAGACAGTTCCTTTTTCCTGTTAGCATACAGCGCTGTCTCAAGCTGCTATTATTATTTTTTTTTCTTCTAAGTATTTAAAATCTGGGGGTTTGGATAATCTTGTTAAGGTAGAAAGGAGCTGTTTCTGTTGGATCTCTGTGTGTTAGTCTAAACTTCTTAGACTTTGAACTGATAAATAACTGAAGATCTGATGAAAACTGAACTCCTTTTGCCACCCATTTAACTGGGCTCTGTGTGGAGGTTTGACCTGGCAGATACGTGTGACCAACAAAGGAGTACTATTTGTGTTGAAGACACAGTAAGAACAAGGGATTTAACTGATCTGTTTTACCATTAGCTGCACATACGATGCATTAAATATTCTCTGCTTCGCAGTGAACTTACTCTGACAGCACGTCCTCCCTCCCCTTGTTTACCTCCCCACATCTGGCCTGGAGGCAGGGATGGCTGATAGCTTTGCCTGGGCCTGGATATTGTGTGACTACTAGGGGGTGCTCCAGAGTAATGAAAGATACCATTTTCTGCTCTTCCCACAGAGCTGAAATTATCCTCCCCGATCCCTGACTGGGCTGGTTACAACCAGGGGGTAGATTCAGAGTTGCGTCTCCTGCTCGGCAGGAAGATACACTTGCTACCAAACAGTCAGGCCACCCTTAATGGTGATTTGTATAGCTTGGGGAACATGTCCTGGAGATGATCCCGATTGATATATCTCATGAAGGTCGGGCCTAAACTGGGTTATGCAGACAATTGGAAGGTGTGGTGTGTTTCTTCTGTGATTACTAAGAAACTAGGCTTTGTTTTCCTTGCACCATGCTATTTCTAAAGCAAAACCAGACTTGACAGTCGTCATTGCTTGCACACCACTGATTTTCTCTAATTTGTAGGTGGCTTAATTATTTATAAGAGATGGAGTCACATACTTTTCAACAGTTCAACAGGTTGGGTAACTTGTTGTATGCTGTATGTCCTCATTAAAGTGAAGAGACCATGGCGTAACTTTGATTGCCTGGATACTCTAACAGGCAGGCTCCTTACTTTCAGTATTGTTAGTTGCTGACACTAAAACGTCTATGCAGGTGGCAAACCAAGCTTATTAATTATTTTGTTTGTATCAGATTTTTTGAAATGGTGTGCCTTGGATGTTTTTCTTCCTTCAAGGCAGGAAGTTTAAGCTGCATATTGTAATGCCGATTCATCCTTTTTTCTCTTCTAGTTTTTTTTTTCTTCCAGGTTTTCTGTTCATGCATCATGTACTTTTCAGTATAACCCCTGTAAGCTCTAGGTTTGCAAGGTTTTTCTGAGACAGCAGCTTTGCCTTACATGTGTGACTGTTTGTAGCATGTGCTGGAAGAAGTTATGTACCCTTTCCCCCTTCCACTACCCCAAAGGCCAACATCAGTTAGTCCTCTTTTATTTCCTGTGGACAATATAGCTACCAAGCTTAAAAGTTTGGGAAATTTTGGCTTGGGAATGCTTTTGCATGCTTTGACTCATAAAGAAGTAATGAAAACTTCTTTTCTTGACTTCTCTACAATTGGAGAAAAACCCCAGATACTGGATTTCCTGCTGTGTTGAATATCTGTAGAGTAGTTCTCAACAGTTCGACTATTACCCATTTACTTCTGTAAAAATAGTTTTAAAATGGCTGTTGAACTTTTCTTTGATACAGAGAAATACCTGGTGGATCACTTGCTGAAACACAGTCGTCTGGTAGAGGGTTGTATCTGACCTGCAATGTATATTTTTGTGCAAATAGAGCTTTCTTTCCTTTCAGACATTTGGCATTTGCAGCTGTGTTCATTCCAAAATCAGTAGGTAACGTATTTTATTGAACAAAACCTATGTAAATATTAAGGCAAATTTTTAGTTATTAATTTAAACACAGTAGATACGGTGTTCTTTGGTTAATTTTTACTTCCCCTAAAAACTTGTGTTGATAAAATAAAATCCCTTAATCCATCTCAATTGGTTTACAGCAGTTGCTGTGATGATTTTAACATCTGAAAGGATATTGCAAATCCTTGCATTCTGTTTGAGAACAGATGTTCTGTGTTGAACATTAGATAGCAAACCAGCTTATTTTAAGTACACAGTGAAACTGCTGTAGGGAAACGGTGTATGTTTCACTTTTTTGTTTAGAAAATAATAGAAATGGTTGTGAAATGGAATCTGTCAAGTTCACTGTTCTAAGTGGATTCATAGGTGTGTGAGGCTGTTTTCTTGCTTTTTTCTAGAAAAGCATTAAAAAGTTTTCTTGTGTAATATTTGAAGAGTTTTGTCGTTTCCTGCTGGTGTCTTGGTTAATTTCTTCCCACATCTTGCTTCGAGGTGGTACCTTCTAGTTACGTTTTTCCTGAGTAGTCAGAACTGAATTCAAATTTGGCCTTAAGGATGTGAAAACTCATGGAGAAACTTGTAGAAAGGTGCCAAATTTAGGAACCACATAAGACTGAAAACATGTAGATGTTCTGAGGAGTCTATTGCAGGAGCTCCTGGGCAGTATTCTGAGAAGTGTGAGTGTAGATATCCAAATGCATTTGTCCAGGAGCATTCCCAAGGGTATATTTAAAAAGCTGTTTCTTTACATTATCGCTACTTCAGGCATTATACTGTGTTTTGTTTGAATATGCTTGAATATAATCCTAATAATTTAGAGGCCACTTGTGTGTGTGTTTGCTCTTAACTGGGCTTTTATACAGAAAGAAGTAATTGTGAAGATGAGGCACTGCAGAAATGCTGTAGTGTCTCCTAGCATCTGCTACAAACTCGCAAACTTTGTGAAGAAACCATTTGATAGATTTTTTTAAAGCAGAACACAGGAAAAAAGTGATGAAGAGAGGAGCTTCTGCATGTTTCAGCAGAGGTAGAAAAACTTTAGAGGTCCTGTAGATTTGTCAATTATACCAAAGGTTTGCAGATTTTCTGTCATCTTTTCTTCAGGCTTTATAATACAACCAGTTTTGTTGTATGTTAGTTGGAAATATTTTTGTTTTGGATACTGATATGGTATATTGATAAAAGCTATGCTGTATTTATACTGTTTGTGTTGGTAGTTATTTCTGTTAGCTGTTCTTCTGAGTCTGAAGCAGTTCTGTAGCATTACTGAAGTAAGCCTTACAATTGCCTAGTTACTCATGAAAGCATTAAAAATCTTAAATAATCCAATATTTATTATGAAACTTTCCTATACAGTTTGTAGTATGGCTGATCAGAAGTGCTAATTTAGGATCCTAAAATGCACTTTAGTAACAAAACAAAATAGAATGGGTACATAGCCTAAAGGTGTTTTTATTGCCTTTGTTGCTCTTAACCACACCTGCAGTATGGGAGGCATGTGTGTGTTTGGTATGTGTGAGAAAGTACATATTTTTAAGGTAAGTCTGTTCTTGTTCAACTCCTAGGCATATTTATTAAGGAAGATTTTTTTTTTTTTTCTGGTGGATGACAAAGCAAAGAAAAATAAGCAACTGAACACAGTAGTTTTGAACCATACTAAGTGAACTGGGGAAACTTTCCGTGTGTAACATTTTTGTCAGGTGTTAGTAGTCCATTGGTTTCACTGTAGTGCTTGGGTCTTCATCTTACTGGGCTATTTGGTTGTATATAAAATTGTTTTGGAAACTTTTTGCTCTTTGCTTCTTTAAATCCCTCATCTCAGGAATTAAAGTTTGCCTGTTGGAGGTATGTTTGTAGCAGATTTGCACTCGGAGATTTCTGTAACTGGTTTTGTTTAATATGGAGTTCTCAAAAGCTGTTGGAGAAACAGAGTAAAATACTCAGTAGTTGAGCCTGTACTGCGTCCTGTCTGTCAGTGTGCGGTTGCTACTAATAACAGCTTGCTCACATGTGTCTGCCTGTCCTGCTTCTCAGCGATGACCAAAGGGTTGGTGTATACTGTGCGCTGGGGTGTCCAAGTCATGATCAAGGCTTGTTCAGTTTGGGGCATTCAGTGTCAGGAATCCCAAAGAGGATACAGCGTTCTCCTGGTTCTTCTACCTTTATTCACGTTCTACACATTCTGCTTCACTTTTTAGAGGTTCAAAGCAACGTGAGCTGTTGGAGATAATAGCTGCTGTGGTTGCACCTGCATTGAGCTTGTGTGACCAAGCACTGAGCTGGGTGGTTCAGAGGCTGAGCTGGCTAAAAACTAGTGGCTTTTTTCTCCCCCTTTTTCCCTTCCTTTCTTGCACTCTCTTCTTTTTGCGCTCCCTGCCCGCCCCCCCTCCCTTCTCTCTTGAGTTTTTTTTTGCCAACTTGGCTCCCTGAATTTGTGGCCTGTGTGATTGTATGGATGGGAGGAGAGAGCTGCGTTTACAGTATCCTTACTTTACAAAGTAGTAAAACTGCAAACTGCTCCCTAAGATTCTTTTCCTTCTATGCTATTTAAATTATTAAACACTAAAGATTATTGCAAGAACATTAAAAGTCATTTTAGAATTACATGCTTGATATATTGTCTCTTAGACTCTTTATATTTTCATGTCTCTTTTCCCTATTTTAATTGTAGGCACAGTTATTTAAACATGGCAAAAGAGAAGATTGTTTACCATATGGTAAGTTTGTAATATCCTGATTTCTGTCTCTAAAGCCATTCCAATAAAAAAAAAAAAGAAAGAAAGATTAAACTGATGACAAGTGGTACTGTAAAGAATGAAATCAACAGGGAAGTTAGAAAGCATGCAAAATGAGGGGGGGGGGGAAAGAAGAGATGACAGTGAGGGAGGAGCAGACACCACTGGGGAATGCTGTGTTTGAACAGCTTATCAAAGAATTTGGCAGGTGATCCCATTGGCTATTGCTGTAATACAGGACCTGAACACAGAACACACAAACTGTAAGATGTAGAAAATATTTTTTAAAACTCATTAGAACAGGAACTGGTTCTATAGATGTTACTGCTGAAAATTTTGCAGAAAATCTTCAAGTTTTAACATAAGCACCCAAGTATCAATAACCTGCTGTGTAGATGACCCAGCTGGAATCGTGTAGTGATGCTGTCAAAATGAAAAAGCTTTTAGTGGAAAGAGATTATAATGGATGCAATTAGGGATAGACAGGTACCCAAAAGGAGAGCAAGGAAGTTTCTGAACAGTGTAGCTGCATGCTGGAATTACATTCATCTCATGGTGAACCCTGGAATATGGTCAAGACTGTCTGCAAAATACTAGTTTGTTTTTTATTGATAGCATTAAAGAGAGGTAGGGAAGGATGGTGGCTAATGACAAAACACAGCAAAAGACCTTGTCCGTTTTATGGAGTGTATCAGAGCCCCAGAAATGGGGTTTGTGCTGTTCACAAGAATCAAGCAATGATGTAAACTCACTTTACAATGTTTATGTTTTCACTTAGTGGAATGATTTTGACTTCCAAAAAGAAACTTCATAGATCTAGTGCTGGAAACACTTTTGTTCTCCCAGTTATTAAGTCTGAGATGAAGATGCTTCCTTAAAAAATACCTGAGATATGGGTAAAGGCGGAGATAAGATAGTGAAGACAGAATGGAATGGCCTATGTGCTGCATAGCTGGTCAGGAAGAAACAGAAAATATGGAGGAATGTTGTTGCATAGAAATAATGGGCAGCACTGTGGAAGCTTAAAGAGTACTAAGAGTGCCAGATAAGCAGAATGATAGGCTAGATGAAATATGGTATAACACAGAATTATGTAATCCCAAAGATGAAACTGTGCAACACAGTAGTCATAATTAATATGAAAAGAACATATTTGGCTCACAATGTTAACCTTGCTGGTAAAATTAGACGTTTTGGTCTATGGTATATAGAAAGGATATTCTATAAAGCTATGACTCTGGTAATAGAAGAAAAAATCAGGGGCGTACCAATGAATACATTTACTATATAAAAGACGGAATGCTCACAACTGAGAAGCAAATACTCAGACAGAAACTGTTTGGGATAAGAAAGTACGAGAGACAAAAAATGTCAAAGATTTTTAATTATTACAGTTTGTTAACAGATCTCAGAATAAAATAGGAAAAAATTAGACAAACGTCAAAGGAATACGCTGTTTAAAATCTTTTGCAACATAGAACTTAAATTAAAAATAAGTGCTAGTCCTGAAACTATTTGCATGGCTCTGTAGATATTTTAGCAATTCAAGAGTTGGCAGGACTTGGAAGAGGCTTGTATTTATATATTCTTAATTTTTTTTCTATCTGTGAATATTGATGTTTCTGCAGTCTCTTCCTCCTAAACCATTAGTCTCTCTAGCTTTTACAAGTGCAAAACGTTTGCTGGTTGCTGGAAAGTGTCAAAGTAATAGTCATTACTGGCTTTACCTTTTTGTCTGCCTGTTGTGTTTTATTAATATTTTAGCATGTCAGGATAAATCATAAGCCTTTCCAAAACCTGAGATTTTTAAGTCACATCCTACAATTTCCCAGACTTTGAAACAATTGTTGAATCTTTGATCTCTTAGAATTTTGAAAACCCTAATACAAGACTGGAGCAAGAGGTTGCAGCATATTTTGGCAGCATGATTCCATATTTGCAGTGCTTATAGAATGACAGGTCCTTCAGAGCCCAAGTTGTTAGTCTCTATTAACTGATGATCAGCCTTCAAATCAATCGTTAATTCTTTCAGGGTCAAAATGCAAAAGGACTATTTTATTTGTAACAGGAATGTGTTCCTTGTGAAAATTTTGAATCCTGGAACTTTATACTAATTAATCCAAGATTCTCCTTTTGTCTGGGTGGTTTTTTTTTTTGTTTTTTTGTTTTTTGTTTTTTTACTTTGCTGGACAAATAACTTTCTTACCTTTGATGTGCACAAATGAAAGGTTTTGTTGCTGATTGTTTACACACACACAGACTATTTCTCATGTCTAAATGTTTATGGGCATTCATAGTCATTAAAATTTCTGTGCCAGAGGAGTTAAGTTGGTGCTGCCTGAAAATAATAAATGAGAAAAGGGAACTCTTTTCTTAGTGTGCAGAAAGTAACTGCAGAGCAGATGAATTAGATTTTCTGACTCATGGTTCTGTTAGACTACTGAAAATTCTTAGACCCCAAATGATACTTCAACATGTTACTTCCAGGGAGAGTTAGAGGCATAAATACTCTAAGAATCTAGATCATTATATTTTTTATAGTCAAAAGTAATCCTTAAAGCAATCCTTCCTGTTGGTAGGTGAATGATATTATCACTATTTGACCAGTGTCAAAGCTACTACAAAGTAGGTAATAAGGCATTTGCATTTCAGTAATACCTTTAAAAATCTAAATCTTCTAAAGAACTTTCAAAACTTTACAAAGCATTGTTACTGAGATAATTTTTTTTAAAAAGTTCTTCTAGCATATTTATTTTCTTTTACAGCTGCTACTGTACTTGAGTGTCTTGATAACTGCAAGCTGTCAGAAAGCAATCAGATGGTTCTTCGCAAGCTAGGGATGAAACTTGTTCAACGACTTGGACTGACATTTGTGAAACCGAAGGTAGCAAAATGGAGGTTAGTTCAAAGCTGAAACAGTAAAAAATAAAATCCAAAAGCAATTAAAAAACTTAAAAATATCTAAACCCATATATTTGATTACTGGTCTTTGGCCCTCCCAACCTCCCCTAAAAAGAGAAAGAAAGAAAAAAACCCATGTGCTGTTTGGGAATGAACATATTCTTTATTTGCACTATTTGGAAAAAGTAGGTTTCTTCCACTGTTTAGTTTCCTGCATTTCTTTTAAATTTTGGTAGTAAACTAGTGCTGTGACAAGCCAAATCTTTTGACTGTTCATGTTGCATGTTACACAAGCGAAGCCTGTTCCTATATAATGCATAACGTAGTAAAGATGGGAAGGCAGTGACTTTTGTTACTGAAGTTGATGTAGTACAATTCTGTAAGAGTGAACATAAGTTTTTCCATTACATAGTTCTACCTTGATTCCATAGAAAGTTCACAGGGGAAAAGTGGTTTGCAATCCCACTTTTGTTTTGCATATTAGTCAGGTTTTGGTGTCTGGTTTTACTTATTGCCAGAAGGCAAACTCTTTTTTAGATTTCTCGCACTGATATTTTAAAATTGCAGGCTCCCTTGGTGACTATTTTTATTGTATTTCTTTTACCAAGTTTTGAGAACGTCCTTAGGCATAGAAAATTCTTTTTAGGTGGAGAGTGTACCTTGCCCAATGGCAAAAATCAGTTTAGCATGTAAAGTATAGCTTTTATAAGAATGTATCTACACCACAGGCTAAATATTTGACTGCAGCTTGGTCAGAAAGTACTAAGCTAGCTTTAAAATTTAAAAAATACATTCTAATAAGTTGATTTTTTTTTTGTTTTGTTTTTGGACAGGCTTTTAGGGCATGGGAATGTTGCCTTTCCCTATTGTCAGCAGTGCAAAGTAGGTTATACTGAAACAGGAAAGGGAGAGATAATGAAAAGGAACCATTTAAATAGTCTAGCTCTTCTCACCTTGGAAAAGAGACAACTGGGTCAGGAGGAAGGAGAATGAGATACTTTTCCCTTTTCTTTAAAGCAGCCACTAAATAACTCGAGAGCTATACCACTGGGAGGTATAGGAACTGGACAAGCAGGCTTTATGACAGTATGTACCCATTTCAGCTGGAGCTCAAATCAGAAAAGTAAATTAATTGTGTCTGTTTCTTGCACAGATACCAGCGTGGCTGTCGCTCTCTGGCTGCCAATCTGCAAGCTCAGGGTTCAGTTGTGCAGAATCAAATCATACCAGTTGCTGATGATGAAGCTGCTGATGAAGAGGAATATGACATTCCAGGAGAGATTGAAAATGTTGTAGGTGTGTTAAAACTGGACAGAAAGTACCCTAATGCTTGCAAATTAAACATATACTGGAGAACATGTGATAGGGATAAGAAGGTCATGTGGGTATCTGTGCTAACGTGAACAATTGGAAGACTATAAAATTTCAGTCTATGCAACTGATTAAAATATACTATATTTTTGTCAAATTATTTTGATTTCAGCATCTCAAGCAGAAACTCAATACTGTGGCATTTGTTTTGGGGTTGGGGGCTGGAGTTATTGAAATGCATTTTACCAGTTTTATCCAGTAATAATGAAGAGATATCTTGAACCTTTCACAGATGGAAGGATGAGTTAAAATTCTTAATGAAACACAACACAAAAAATTGTCTTACATGAAAGCTAAAGAATTATGGTTGAAATTTTTAAGCTGTGGCAGCATCAAAGGAAGAGCATTTTTTTATTAGTATGTGATCATAGAGCAGGTCTTCTGCTAGCTTGCTGCTGGGTGTGCTGTAAATAAATAGGCAAAAATTGCATCAGAAGATTTTGTAGCTGAATCGTCTAATGAACCACTGAAAGAAGCACTATAAGTTCCATCTTAAGTCTTCCACAGTACTTAAAATTTCAAACCAAATTTTCTCTTTTAGAAAACAATTTTGACGTTTTTTTGATTTCAAGTGGTACTTCTGTGACTAATAGAAGAAATCTAGATACAAATGATTTTATTTCAACTGAGGCAGTTGTGTTAAGAGGAAAATGAATTTTGAACATTTCAAGATATCTTCCTGTTATTAATTGAGAATAATTGTTTTTTTTAAATAAAATTATCTGCAGAGCAATTGTTGGTTGGACTGAAAGACAAAGACACTATTGTCAGGTGGTCTGCAGCAAAAGGGTAGGTTTCTTTATGGTTACTCTAAACTAATAAACTAAAGTAAACAACATAGAAATACAGTCCGATATAATCAATGATTGATAATTTGTGTGTAATGTCAATATTCGTGCTTCAGATGGCTTTAGCACAGCTTATGGTATGAAGCCATGTTTGTATCTTTTTCTGATATGAAATTGGGCTAGTCTTCAGGAAAATTTCAGATAGGATTGGAAATAAACATTCTGGGTAAGACTTGATTCGAAGGGTAAAGTAGCATTTTTTCAAAATGTGGGTTTTTTTTTTTTCTCTTCCACATTAAAAAATGTATTTCTGTGTTAAGTTCGCTATTGTGTAGCTTTTGCTTCAAGTTTGAGATTGTTGGTTTAGGGTAATGTTTTAGGGTAGCGCATTGTCATCTTGAAGTCAGACATCTTATTTTAAGTTTCCAGTAATTTTTTATAGGACTTATTCATCAAATGCAGTACTGATGAGTCACTATATGCTTTTTTTTTTCTCCTTTTAACTTCTTTAGAATTGGTAGAATAACTGGAAGACTTCCAAAAGAATTAGCAGATGACGTGATTGGGTCTCTGTTGGACTGTTTTAGGTAAAAATCTTATTCACGCTTTACATGCATCTGAAACATGTCTGCTTATGAAACAGGAGGACAACAGTTAGGAAGATAGGTCTAAAATTCTTTAAATTTTATTGTCCTTTTTCTCCCACATTTCAAAATCTTCTAAGGCACACCTTGACCCCATTCTGAAGTAATATGGAAGGACAGAATTTGAACTTTGGGAAAATAAAAATAATTAAAAAAAAGAGCACCTTAACTTGCTGCTTTAAAAATTCCTGGTGTGCTTAGGTCTTGAGTGTTTGCATCTTCAGAAACAAAGCAGAACTGGAAATGATACTCAGAAGGGTTCTGAGGATCACCAGAGATAAGAAGCAATCTCTATGTGAGGGGAGGCCAAAAGGTCTAGGAAGCATGAGGAATAAAGGGGTATGATAGAAGTTTACGAAATCATGAATGGCATGGAAGTGAAGCAAACTAAAGTATCAGGTGGCAGGTTTGGTACTGCCAAAGAAAAGGTGGTAGTTATTCACACAGCATGGACTTAAACTCTAAAAACTTCTTGCCACAGGATGTTGTAGATGCTAAGGAGTGTATGCTGGAACAAAAGTGTTTTCCTTTTCTGCAAACTTGTCCCTGACTGCTAGAGTTTGGAAGTGTGTTGGCGAGTGTTGCAGTGTGCTTGTTGTTATACCGTACCCAAGGCCTGCACTGTTGGCCATGTCTGAGAGAGGCTTCTGGGCTAGCTGGGACATTGCTTTGGCCACATAGAGCTGCTAGGATGTCCTTTTGATGCGCTTTATTGTTGGATGTCTTGTTTCTGTATCCATGTAGAGCATGTAAAGAGCTAAATTATTAAACAACTATCATGCTTTTTTTATATCAAATTGTTCATTAGGTCTGCATTGAGTACTTGAGCTTTAAGTTCTAAATTAGTGTTTTAGATTAAGCTAATAACAAAAAGAATTCCTTTATTGACAGCAAAAAATATTGGTAATGTTCAGTTTGTCAGTCAGGTGTACTTGGTTTTAAAAAATTTTCTCATATTGGTTGTGAGTACAAATTTAAAATACCAGCTCAAAGGATAACCCATCAAAAAAAAGAGGTAAGAAGTCTTAAAAACTTGCAAGGAAAGTATCTACTTAGCCGATACTTCCACTGTTACTGTGATTAATTTAAGAGGTGCTGTTGATCTCAATTATCCCTGGAGCTTCAAAGACCTGTACTCACTCTGTTTTCTTTCCTTGTTTTTCAAGTCATAGGGATGAGTAATCCAACTAGTAATTGAGTGACCTGCTTTCTTCAGAAACACCTGGGAACAAATGTAGACAAGGACAAAGGGAACCTCTTCTATATTCTTTGCACTAAATATTTAGTGACCAAGATAAAAATAAGTCAGTTTCTCACCAGATACGTATCTTGGGATAAGAAGGGATTCCTTCCATGTAGATTGATTACAAGAAAGGAGACAGGGAAGAACTAAACGTTTGTTTTTCACAATGTAGTGAGATTATCAGCACAGTTCCATGGGGGTCTGTATGAGCACGGTGGTGTTCAACATACTCTTAAAGAATCCTGAAAAACAAGGTGAACAACGGGGTGAGGAAATAAATTGATAGTTTGAAGTTAGCTAATGTAATGAAAACTAAAGGTGACAGAAAATAAAATGTTATATAAGCCTAAATTAAGTAACTAGACAGTAAATAACATATGAAATACAATGTCTAATGAATGCAAAACTAATGCACTTAGGGAAAAATGCAGCTAGCTGTAAATCGGTTATTGCTACTCAGGAAAGAGATGCTGAAGTCACTGATGGTTCTGTCAACATGTCAGTGGAGTGCTCAGCAGCTGTCAGAAAAAAGGCAGCAAATGGAATGTTAGATGTTATTAGGAAAGGAAGAGAGAACAAAACTGAATCACTGAAAAGCGATTTAACTGATGGGGATTCTTCCAAGTGGAAAGAAATAGTAGAGGGATATAATGGAGAGATATAAAATCATAAATATGAAAGAGGGAAAGCAAGTAATTGTTTACTATTCACTCTTTCTCATAATGCAAGAACTGGGAAGCATCAGGAAGTACATTTTCACGCAATTATAATTAAACTGTGGAAGTCATTGCCACAGGATGTTATGGAAGCCAAAAGTGTAAAGGGAGTTCAAAAAAGGATTATACAAATTAATGAAAGAGAGTCCCATCAGAGGTTATTAAATATGACATTCTGGCTGCAGCCTCTGGCTTGGGATGTCTCTGTGTGGCTGATTGCCAAAGCTAAGAGGAGGCTAATGGGGGAATGATCCTTTATGCTTCATCTTTAGCTATACATCTACTGTTGATCCATGTCAGAGACAGGATACTGGGAGAAACGAAGCTTTGATATGACCTAGTCTGTCTGTTCAACGTTTTATTCTTGGATTCCTATCCCTAGTTTAATACAATATGAACTTTTTGCACGCTTAGTCATGCAATGTGTAACCTTTCCCCTTTTCAATCCCATATCTGCCAGTCCACCAAAAAATGTGTGCCATTTTTGATATTCTTTGCTGTGTTTACCATAGGTTGCTCTGTTTTCTTTTTATGTTTTTTTAAAGGTGGATAAACACCACTGTTGCTTACTGCATAAGCTCGTACAATGTGTTTGTTGGGAACTATCGCTTGAACCTCTCGTGCTAGTTAAGGACTGTGTTTGGCACTAAATTCATTAGTTATTTTGGGTATGTTCTGTAAATCTGCATCTTTTGCCAGTGTACTGGAAAGTTGTTTTTTCAGGATGAATTTCAGGTATTGTACTCCTCTGTATAGAGGTTACATTTACATTGATAAATGGGTATTCTGCTTATTTGATCATGTTTATAGCAGTACTTATGTTGCACAGAATGGGAAAGAAAACATGTTCAGCTTGTCATTCTTATATTTTAGAAGCCTAACAGGATTAATAACATGATAAACAGATGCTGGTTTGGATTATGTGTCTTTTAAAATGTTAGGAATTCACCATGAAAAATGAAATCTGAAAAGGGAAGGCTAGTTTTAACAGAACTTGTCTTTGTTCTAAAATTAGTTTCCAGGAAACAGACAATGCATGGCATGGTGGATGCCTGGCTCTGGCTGAATTAGGCAGAAGAGGATTGTTACTCCCTTCCCGAATTTCAGATGGTGAGTTGTAGTTGCTGAGTGTTAGTAAGTTCATGAATTAACAGTTTATAGTATTAGAGACTGAATGTGTGGCAATAGACTGGAATTTGCTGATGTGAGTGTGCTAAGTAATGACTGTAGTGTTGAATTCTAGAGTAAAAAATACGCCTATGGGGATATTTAAGGTACTTCTGTCAAAAGCGTTGTCTTGGGCGTGCCTTTTTTAATACTTAATAAATTTTTCAATCCAAAATGAAATTAGTTTCTTGGGGTTTTCTTCTTTCTGCCTGCCTGCCATGTTTCTCTGTACAGATGTATAAAAATAATTCTGTATGTCTCTGTATTGTGTCAGTGTCATTATTTAAATAGAATATATTAAATAATTGATGACTAACTTTCACTTTAAAGCTATTAGCTTATGCTGTTTGTTTCTGATTATATTTCAGAGGCCAATTTTGCATAATTTATACATAAATTGTTTACGTTTTTAATGGGTTTTTGAAATATTAGGATGGAAAGAAAAATAACAGGGCAGAGGATTTGTTTCTTTGTGTGTTCTGTATGTATCAACCTACATTGAAGTACAGAGGTATTAATGTGAAAGCAGTAGTTCTCTGTGATTTCGGTCAAGTTTTTATAGAAATGAAATGAGAGAAGCATAATGTAGTAGTACACGTCCACTATTGGGCACTTTTACAGCAGTATCTTGGGCTAGATCGTTCTTTTGATCTCATCTGCTATTTCTGTGTTGAACAGAGAAGTTGAACACTGGATTTTCAAAAATGCTTCAAAATTGTTTTTTTAATTAGGTTGCCAGATCTTTTCTATTCTGAAGATCTGTTGACTTGTTCTGGAAGAAACTGTAAAATATGGTATTTAATACAATTAATTATTCTGTGTCGTGTCCAATATGGTATCTGTTTTGTATGTGAGAATTTTTGTGCAGCTAGCCTTTTTTTTTTTCCTGTTTTCTAATTACTTTTGCCCTTGTATGATAAAGATGAATCAGTTAAAAAAACCCCCAACTTTAAGAATGGGAAGTCATCCAAAGGTAAGCCTCTATTTTAGTTCTAACAAAACTGAAACTGTACACCTCTGTCAAAGAATCAGGGTAGGTAGTCATGCAGAAGTCATGAGTGAATCCTAGCTCTGCCAGTGATTTGACGTGTGCTGTGAAACCATCTCTTTCACTTCTTAGGTTGAATTTTTGTAAATGTAGAACAGGGGTGTTAGTTGTATCCTTTTTTTTACTGCAGAGGTGCAGTGAAAGTGTATTGCTGCCTGTGAAGGTGATTTTAATATATGTAGGTTTGTATGTAAGTTTTCAATAGGTCCCAATTGCATAGCAGGTAGCCTTCTGTTACTGGGGTGGAAGAATATAAAGCTGAGATGGCAGAGGAAGGGAAGGAGAGAACACAATTGTGGCAGCAAGGTCTTTCTGGGAAAGAGGCATAGAAGGTCTAAGGAAGAATTATTTTATAGGCATCAGAGTGCTAAGAATTCCAACAGTTGTTATATAAGAATATGGGTAAGAAACCTAATCAGACACTACCTTGAACAAACTGCAACTCCTTTGGTTATCTGATATTCAAGAATGAGTTACACTGAAGGCAGAAAGGTATGATATTGTGAAGGATGAGTAAAAGGGGGTAGTCTGAATTTGTAGGTATAGAATTTGGAAAGGCTTGGACATAAAGTGGGATGCAGCTAGTGAAGAATATAACTGGTAATGACATCATGTTATATATGTCTTCATCAGACTCAAACCTTTATTGCTGAGCAGCTATAGGCTGCAGGATAGCCACGGCACACTTCACATTGTTCCTCCTCTGTTTTTTTTTTCCTTTTGCTTTAATGGACCTTGTTTACCATTTAAATTAACATGAAAAAAAAATTATTGAATACTGTTTGTTCTAGTTTTAATTTGCAAATCTGTCTTATTCAGTTTTGCTTTATCTAAGTTAGCCAATCCACTTTTAATGTAGAAATTCAAAGTCCATTATAATAATTTGGAGAA
This sequence comes from Falco naumanni, assembly GCF_017639655.2. Classification (NCBI taxonomy): domain Eukaryota; kingdom Metazoa; phylum Chordata; class Aves; order Falconiformes; family Falconidae; genus Falco; species Falco naumanni. The sequence goes on from NC_054054.1 coordinate 114,902,845, forward strand.
AGACAAAGGAATGAATTCTGGAAGTTGGAAGAAAAGCTAGCAGTGGTAAGAGGGGTCTGTTTGAAAGGCAGACTTACGTTCAAATTGTCTAACAATGATTTCAGAAATTAGGATGAGTGCAAAGTAATATTCCTAGTTAGGAGTAAGCAACCACAATTCAAGATATAGGCTGTTACTTCCAGGCAGTGGTTATGCAGGAAAAGTCTTAAGAGTTCATGTGGGTCACCCACATGAATCAACAATTTTATTTAGCTCAGTAGAGCAAGATGGTGAAAAAGAAGTCGTAAACAGTGTGTGGTAATCTGTCCATCTCACTTGATACTAGAATTCTGACACATAGGGATCTTAGGACATCACACTTAAAAGATCATTTAAAGAAAGCTAGCAGGAATCATGAAAAGAGCAGAAAATAAGATTGACAGGGAAAGGCTGAAAGAACTGAGGTTATTTGGTTGAGAGAAGACAGAACCGAAAGCTTATTCTCTTCCTCTTTAAAGAAAGCCTTTATTTTTGACAACTATTTTCAGTAACCAGAACAAGATTACAGGTATAATGTGCAGCAAGAGAATAGTTAGGTAAGCATTAGGTCTGATTTTCTTACTCTAAAGGAACTGGAGCACTACAATATTTCATGGACATAGAGTTAGAAAGATTTCTGTTAGGAAGGACAAAAATAAAGTTATTCAAGTTATGGAGAGCTGTTTGACTGGTTAACCTCTATGTGGTTCCCTTTAGCCCAGGTTTTATTTAATTTGAAGAGTGAAGATGAGGTAGACTTCACCACTGGAGCTTGTTTCTATGAATAATATCTGTATAGAGATGGTGAAGAATAAATTGTATGGAAAACCACCACAAGGTTTTTCCTTGTTGATTTAAAGACATTCATATCAACAATAAAATAGATGAGTTTTTTCAAAATTATGGACAAGGGAAACTATGAAACTTCCTGCTTCTATGAAACTTTAAGAGATTAGTGAGGCAAATAGCTTAATGTAGTTTAAAAAACAGCAGCGATGACACTAGGCTCTGTAGCTTCATGTCTGGAAATCATGGATTTGGTAGCATATGTCCCTAAGCTTGAAGCTTTTAACTTGGCCTAGAAAGAAGCTCTTTCTCCTTGTTTCATCATGTACTGACGTCCAACTTCATACATCATACTTTCTTACCACCTTAATGTGGTAATTTGAGTTAACTGGACTTCCTCTGTTACCGAATTCCCTTTGTTGAAAAGCAGATTGATATTCTTGTCTTTTGATAATCCAGGAAAAGCTTTTATCTATAAAAGACTAATGTTTAGGCAGGTGAGGATGTCTATTTTCTAAATAATGAATCAATGAGAAATTTATACCCATAGTTCGAAGTGAATAATGCTTAGTCTGGGTTTGTTTTACTTAGACTGGTAGTGTATACTATGCAAATTTACACAGGGTGTTTATACAGTGGAACAGCCTTATTTTTGTTAAACTTTTGTAGAAGTTTCGCTAAGTTGGACAGCAGCTTTAAGGCAGAGGAAATTCTGAGGTTTGTCACATGGAGCTAAAATACAGATGGATTAATCAGCATAATGAACTTCCTTCACTGAAGGAAACTCCTTTTTTAGTGTTAATTGGTATTCCATGCCAAATTCTACTTGTAAATTGAGACTTTGGCTAGCAATTTCTGTGCGAATTTTTCTTCAAAATATGTCACAGATGGTGTAGTGAATGTATTTGTGTTCATTAATGACTTCTCATATACTTTAAGTACAGGTCACAGATTTATTTGAAAAATTGCAAGTTTATATACATAGTTATAGAAGCAGAAAATAGTTTTAGGATGTATGTAGATAGAAGCACACTGAAACTAATAATTAGTGATACATGTATACTGAAATAAGACCTTCACCAGGAGAGTTGGCCTCAGGTGAAATAAATTATATAAATAACCTTCTGGGCTTGGAGTTTGAAGGTTGCCCAGTGTCTGTCTAACCTCAGGAGTAGGCACCTACGTTGTTTAGATCTTCAAATTTTTGGTATTGTTTTCATAGTGGTTCAGTTAAAGGTGGACATAAACTGCATTTGTTAAATTGGTGCAGGCTTTCTTTGCTTTAACTTGAATCTTGTTTTTAGTCAACGTAAGAACAGCTTGCTTATACAAGGCTCGGATCTGTTTGTTTAAACTGGCGTCTGCCTCTGAGTAACAAATATTGACCTGTTGTTTTGTGTTATGTTATAATAGCAAGGTGAATTCATACACAAAACAGTTTTTACAGTAAATTCTAAATAGCCAGGTTTAATCTTAAGCTTATTTAAACTACTGCACAGTGAAATAAAAAGTTTTTCAAAGAAAAAAGAAAAAAACCCACTATTAAATGAAATTAAGCCTGAAAGACTATGACAGTATGTTATTGAACAGTATTGTTTCTAGAGCTTAAGCATCTTTTAAGAAAAGAAGTTGTAAAAGTTATTTTACATTAATACAATTGCAAAAACCGTTAAAGATTCATCTAATGTACTTTGGCTTTAGTAACGAATGCAAAAATTCACTCATCAAAATCTGAGCTTATACAAGGGAAAGTTCAGTTACTTAAAAATATTAATATAAAATTATGAACATTATTTACATGGGAGGAATTGAATATATCTTGTCAGGGACCAAACCCAATAAGAGGCGGTTTGTAGAAATTTTATGGTGTTGCTGGTAACTAGCCTCTATGACCAGACACTCATTGGAAAGTAAAGTATTAAGATATTCTTGTTCTCTTCCTTAAAGTGAAGACTCTGCTACAGTCATTTGGCCTTACTCTTTTAGTACCTTGCTGTGATTTTGCTGATTCTTTCTGATTTGTCCTTTTTTGTCCTTTTACTTTTTGATTGCACTGAGTATCCTGAGTATCAGAAGAATTAAGAGTAGGTTCTGTACACGAAGCATTATCGTCCTGAGGACTCTGCCCTTCGTTGTCCATTCTAGCTTTGCTTGGGCTGTACGCAGCTAGCTGACAGAGGGCTACAGCTGCTGTTTGTTTCTGTTCATCACAGCTGTCAATTATTCTTAAGTCTTGAGCTTCATTATGGTGAGCTGTGAAAGAAGATTTGTCACAGGCACCGTTAACAGGGTTCTTGGGGTTACATGCATCTGCTCCGGAGGTTTCGTTTTCGGTGTTTGGAGAAGTAGCAGCACCATTATCATGAGATGGACTGTGGAATGATGGTTTTAGGCTTACTGTGTTACAGGAATCTTTTACCGAGAGGTTCAGAGGCATGTCTTGCAATTCCAGGAAGTTCTGACTTTCTGTTTTGGGTGTCGTTTTGTATGCATGCTCATGTGTAGGTCCTGTGTTTGTATCAGCCTTTTTTGAAAGATTAAGGGGAACTATCCCTGTGTCGTCTTCTGTGTTGGACAGTGAACCTTCATTGTTATGGCATTCGTTCTGTGTGTGTGAATCTTCATCAGTGACGTTAATGCTGAAATAAATGAGGAGAAAAAGAGAATTCACCATCAGTTGCTCTTTTACATTGGGGCTGAGGAAGTGAAGTGGGCAGGGAGGAAAAAGTCTGGCTAGAAGTCTGATAATTCTGTTGTTTCTCCTTTAACCCTCCCAAGTCCCTTTTACCATACACATTGCTGTAACACAGGTATTTCCTGAAATACGCAGACACATGCATCGTAATGGTATTGGAAATACCTGATACACATAAGGAAAACGACTGGTCTACTCACTGTAGCAACTGTGAGTTGTACTATGCTTTGCGCAGTTAATACAGAACAAATGATCTCGATGCTGTAAATGTAAATATGTTTATGAGGCATCGCATGAAATGTGCCCATCTATCTTTGTGTGTCCCTAGTAAATCTGACAAGAATTTGCAAAGTGATTTTATTATTTTACCTGGTAGGTGAATCTCCTCTGTCTTGCTGTGTCTGCACGCTTTGAAGCGGAGTTGGTTGATCAGTGCTTTTTCTCACAGGTTTAAAAGCTGTGAAGTTTTCTTCTGGTTGATCATACTTGCCAAGCGACGTGGAGGATGACTTGTTAGAGAGGTCAAATAAGCCTTCGCATGCATGGCTTGTCTGGGTGAAGTTGGTTGGGCTGGGTCTGCCAGGGGAGCCTGTTGCCGCGCTTCCTGCGAGAGGGCTCATTTTAGCATTCTCTCTTTCATTTTGGTCATCTTTGGAATGACTTTTGGCATGCAATAATGTCATTTCTTTTTCATAATCTGCTTGTTTTTTATGTGAACTTAGAGGGTATTGTTGGGATGGGCTTAAAGAAGCTGGATACAGCAAGGTAGTTTCTTCCATTAGATGAGAATTTTGATCTCTGTTAATACCAGCTACATGTGAAAATCTGTAAAAAGGATCTGTTGGCCTACAAAATCCATATGGTATCGGAGGAGTGGAATGATATTGTTGGAACAATCGATAGTGTTCATACGCTGATGGATTTATGGGTTTTGGAAGCGGGCCAGGGTGGGGAAGAAAGTGTCTTTGATCTTGTGTGCCATAGACAGACAGAGCAGAGCTTTCACACTCTGAATTACCTGGAAGCAAGTAAGGTGTGTAGATAGCCAGCCTATGCTCATAAAAATGGGGCGAGTACTCGGGAATCATCGGTTGCATGTAAGGTGAAATGGAACCAAAGCCTTTTGTAGGAGCAACTTTATGTGGAAACTCTGGGAGGAAAGGAGAACCTGCTTTCCATGGGTGACTTGGTGCATGGAACGCAGACTTAGTGTGAAAAGGTGAACTTTTGTTAGAGAGTGATACAATGTCAGATACTTCACTAGTTTCTGGGGCTTTACTATCTCTGTGTTCTCCTACAGGAACGAAAGCTGAGGGCCTCACGATGCTGTCCAAAAGAGGCTGCATGCTGATGGCGCTTTCTGCTGTAGTGCTGGCAGGGTTTAATTCCTTCTGCATCACAGGTTTTTGTCCTTGAATTGCTGTGCTTGTTGCCTGGTTTTGTAATTCAACATTTTCCTTGGCATCTTCTTTTGCAAAAGGATATTGAGGCTTTGAATCGAGATTTGACAGTCCGTTTGTGACAGATTTGGAAGAAGTTGGCTTGACTGTAGATTCAAGCTGATTGATCTGTTTGGGCTCCAAAGAACTGGTCTTTGGACACTTGATAACGCGATCCTGCTCCGATACTAAAGTAATTGAGTTCTTGCAGAGGCCATACTTCATGTGGTTGAAAAGATGGGATTTCTCATTGCAAGTGAAGGGGCACTGAAAGCACTTGTACTTAAATGGCTTTCCTGGTGGTCTTGGGATATAATGAGGCTTCTTTGGTTTACGTTCTTTGAGCAGACTCATTTTTTTTTCTGCTTTAAACAATTAAATGTAATGGTTCTTTATAAAAACTTTCTTGTGGTTAGCTTTCCTCAGTTTTAGCCTCTTGATGTTTCCAGTTTTTCAGGTTTCTAGAATCCTTCTTCCCAGGTGAAGAGAGGAAGCCAACTCCGGCGGTGTCTCAGGGAAGAGGGGGTGCCGGAAAACAACACTTTTGCAACTGGCAGTGCAGGAACTGTAACACAAAGTTTAAAATTAGCTGTAGTGGAATGTTGGAACTAAATACAAAGTATACACTCTTTTAACTGTATTCCCCCTCATATTACATATGGTGTGTTGTGCATATTTTATTTTATTTTTTTTTAACAAACCAAAAATGCTGGGTGCCAGACTTGAAGTTGATGCACATTAAACTGTGACATCCCTCTGCACCTAAGCATGGTCACAGAAGTGGCCTAATTTTCAGCAATGCTAGTCACCTGCCTCGCTACCAGCTTGAAAGAGTTTTCTTTGAGAACTGGTGGAATGTTCATTCAGAAGATGAAAGTAGAAATCTAGGTGGAGCTGTTGAGAGAGGAGTGGAGGTGGGTAGGATGAGAAGAGGCAGGTCCTGGCAGCAGCTGGATATGGGGCAAGCCTGTCGGGCCGGTTGGGGAGAGAGGAGGGAATTTCCTGCTTTGGTGAAACGAGGGTGGAGTGGACTGGGTGCACTTGGGTAGCTGACTTGGCTCTTTCAGGACTGACCAACCCCCTCTTTCAACTGGCATGGCATTTCCTAACAGCCTAATCTCAATGGGTACCTCAAAAGTGGCCAATCTCTCGAAGGATAAAACCACACCAATTTTCTTCCTCTTCCTAATTCAATTAAGAGAAATGAGTACTGCAATATCTGACTAATAGAATCTTCTGCTTGATAAGCACATTTCACATTCTTGGGCTGTGTAGCACCTTACATATGGCGTACAGTTAACGCAGACACACAAGTGTATTAATTCAGGTTAAAAAGTGTCTGGCAGTAATTGATTTATACGGGAATGATCCATCTGCCTTTCTTCAGAAAAACGAAGGTTGTGGATACTTTATACAGCCTAATGATTTGCTCAGTAGATAAGTCAGGAGGGCTTGTATCAGCTTGTTCCATTATGTTCACTGATTCTGAAGGCGTGAGAAACTCTCAGAGTCAAGTTCTCATGATTTTATAGGATGTGTTATGGCAGAGATCTAAAAACTGATGATTTCATCATGAACTATAAGCATCATTATCAAAATGATGACTGTTGCAAAACCACGTACTGTATCTATTGTGTTACCCGAAACTACAGGAATACTAATTGTAAGAGTGACTAGATAGCTTGATGGTTGTTTTTTTTTTTTTTTAAAAAAGCTTTTTACATAGACGTTTGAATTAGTAGTATTAAAATACCAACTTTATGAAAAGAATTGCTGGTAATTACATGCTGTGAGATTTCAGTTAAAGTAGGGATGTTTTGCATTTCTTAAATCGGAGATTATTTAATAGAAAATGACATGCAACACATTATGAAAACTGAAGGCAAAGCTACAGAACTGCTGCTTGTTTCATCAGGTATAGTAATTCTAGAAAATTGTATTAAATGTTGTTTCTGTTGTCATAGGAATATTAATTTTGTTAAAATAGTAATTGTGAAGGCACTCTGAAAAATGCAAAATTGCTCTGTAAGTAGAAAAAACAATCAAGCTTTTTTTTAGTATTTACAAATGATTAAATGTTGCAATAGCCTAAAGAAAAAGGAATGTGTAGAGAAGTAGCTTTTTATTTTTCAGGTTTTAGCAAAGCTGTTTTGGTTGTTTGAGTTGGATACTGATACTGTAACAATGAAAAAAAAAAAGAATTATACAGCAGCATGTTAAAGTCATGCCGTTGAAGCCTGGTTAAAATAGTAGTTCAATAAATGAAAAAAAAATCATATCATATTTTACAAAAATAAATAATGATAGCCGGAATTGCTTTGAAAGATTAAGAATAATGCTTTTACATTAAAAATAAAATAAATAAAAATTGAGGTGTAGGAGGGGAGGTCCAGAGAAGAAACCGGTCCTTTTTTTTTTTTTTTTTTTCCCTTAAGTGAGCTTGTTGCATTTATTTTTGACTAATGATGTATAACTAATGTGGACAGTCTGTAGGGGACTTGGTCCAGTCAGTTTGTACCTGTTGCTCTTTATATCTTCTTGGAAGTACTTGTACTAATTATTCTTGAAAAAAAAAATATTGTTGTCAAAACTCCATTGCATTCTTAGTTAAACCATTTATGATAACAGTCTGAATTTGCATTCAGGTGCAGCTCTTATAATAAAGAGATGTTAATTAGATTTTCTTGTTCTGCTAGCTTTCCTTTGCTTAATAATGAAAATTCCTGTGTGTCCTGTTCCCCCCCACCCCGACTTTGTACTTGGTATTTAACTTTGAATCAAGTTATTCCTGTTCAACAGAGTATTAACTATCGTTTCTTAATAAGATAGAATGCATTGTTGCAGTTTTAATGTTAGAAATTTGGAGCATTGGAGCTTCTTTGCCATGTGCACAGCAGGAAAGGATTACAACAGCTTTTTTTTTTTTTTTTTTCTTGATTTGTTTTGATGGCATGCTCAACCTGCAGACAGTAGTGCTCCCAGAACCTGCTGCTCTGACTTGGGAGGTGTAGAACAAGTAGCTTATTTTAAAGGTTGTTTACCCTTTTGTTAACATAGACTTGTGTCAGCCAGATTAATGCTCTGTTTCTCTCTTTTACTATTTAATCCATTTTCTTCTCATGGTTTAAAAATGCCAGTAATAAAATATTTCTAAACGCAGACAAGAAGTATAATTTCTCCTCCAGTCTCTAAGTAAAACATAGGCGTATCTGGCAGAGGTACATATTTCATAATTAAAAAAATTTAAAAGTATTTGATCCCACAGATACAGCTGGAAAAGACATTAATAGTTTAAAATAGGTGCAAACAATTAAAACTGTCTCTATATAAATAATGTTACAGTTGTACAATATATGTTTTGTGCTACCAAAATTAAAATCTAGTATTAGAAAGAAAAATCAAAATAAATAGTTGCTCTTTCTTTAAACTTGAATGGCATAACTTATGGTATCTTTTTAAAATAGAAAATGTTCTTCAGTAGCAGGATGATACTTTTCATGTAACTTTTTTCTTTTTCTAGATTGAGAATTTATTTTCTGTATACCTGATTTTTACCAATGCAGATAGTTAATATTATTAAAATTTTCTCTTTCTAGCTTTGAAATGTAGTAGTATTATTTATTTATATTTTTATTGGAAACAGATTATTCAGATAATATTGGTTAAGCTGGGGTTGTCTTAGTTGTCTGTTTTTTGTCAATACTGTACCTCCTCACAGCTTTCTAACCTGTAGCCCTTTCCAGCCTGAGACTGGTAGCTGCAGGTTTTCTGCCTTTTATTTTTGAAAGTTTCTTGTTGCTACCTCCTTGCCTTTAGTATATTAGCAAGTTCAGAAAACAAGAATATTGTTTAACACTGTGTACGTGTGTGTATAAATATATAAACAAAAATGTACGTGGGTATAAGTGTGTACACACATACATGCACATATGTATGCATACACACATACATATATATGTACATATATACATGTGCATGTTGTTTTTTAGGTTTTTAAGTAGTCTAAATTGTTTAAGATGCCCAGTTGATCAAAGAGGAAATTTCAAAATGTCTTTTATTACAAGCAGGGATGGTAATTATATTTCTTTTTAGGACACTGCTTTAGCAAACTACGTAACAGTTTGTCATGCACACTCCATTATTATTGCAGTATCCTTTTGGTGATGTTGATCTCTCTGACCAGGAGTACTCACCGGGGTGGAACATTTTGAAGGACATGCTATAATTAAAATATTGTGATGTGGCATTATTGCATAACTCAAGGACATGCCATTGTCACCTACCTAGAGTGTTGCAAGAACAAGATTTGTGAGTTTTATTCTAGCTGAGATTTTCCAGTGATTAACCACCACTCCCTTCTAAACTTCCAGTTCCTTTAAACTGAAAGATAAATTTTAACGCAACTGTTTGTTAATGAGAAGGAAATATGGGTGAGAGGAGTGGGTTGGCGAGGATGGGAAGGGAAGTGTGTGTTGAAGGTATGGACCGAAGAGGACCGCGTGCTTGTGTGTGAGTGCGCGTTTGAGAAGTAGTGCAGAAACAGAGATTAAATAATTGGTTAGGCAGCATGGATAAAAAAAAATAAATTTTGTAAATATGAAGTTAACAATTCGATGTCTTCATACACTTTAATTGACTAGAGAGAGGATAGCTCAAAACAATCCTATTTTCTGTGCTAAATTCCCAGAAGCTGGAAAAAATAATAAATCAAAACTGGAGTACCTTGTTTTCATACAAGCTTTTCAGATTAACCCGACACTATTGTATGAAGAATAGTTGGCAGACGAAACGTAGCAATTTTTAGCAATACAGCTTTTTGTCATATTTCAATATAATACATTAACTTCCTGTGTGAAAAAAGGTGCTTAAAACACTTTTCACCAACAAGAGTTAGTTATTATAAAAACTTGCAAGAGTTAGTTTTTCTCTCTCAAACTAAAATATTTCCCTCTCCTGTTGAAACTTTGTGCTGAAAGCTGAAACTGGTGCAGTAAGCGCACCTGCTAGGAGTCACCTAGGCTTGGGAGACAGCTGAAAAGCGAACCCTTCTGATCTGCTTTTTAGTTAATACGAACTCACTTTATTTGGAAAAAAAATGCTCGAAAGAAATGTACTTACCGGATACATAGGTGTCCGAAACCTTCAAGGGGATCCCTGTTGGGAAGCTGTAGCTGTCACTGCTGAGAGAGAAGTACCTGTTCTCTGCTGGATCTCTAAGTGAAACTGCAGGAGGCTGTTTCAGGGGAGGGACTTAAGAAGTGTAGGAGTTGAGCCCTCGGGGTGTAGAGATGCACCTGATATTACTCCAGCCCGAAGCTACGATTCATTTGTTTGCGTCCACTGCTTTCATTCAGCATTACCTCAGCATCTAAGCTATCGAAGCGAGCTCTTGTCGCTTTTGTGCCCTCCAACAACCAAGTTTTACTCTAAACTGTAGGTCTGTTCCTCTGAGTAGCAGGCTGCACTGTGGGGTCAGAGCTGGCTCAGGGAACACACCGAGCTTTCAATGGCTTTAACGGCTGTAGAAGTGACTCGTAAACAGCAGAATTGACTGTACACAGGGGGTAGCCAAGCTTAAGCATAATAATTTTTACTCTTTTATTAGAGACTGACATTTTTTATTGAACACCTTTGTAGCTTTAATATTCCTGCTCTTTTTTTTCCTCCCCTTCTCCATTTTTATTTAAATCTTTTTGTCCTTCATGAGTCTCCTTTCTGAAGGCGGGACTGAACTAACTGCAAGCTTGCTTGCCACAGGAACCTGCCAAAGCTTGCCTATAATCAGCAGTCAAATGTACAGATCCTGTAAGTGGAAGAGAGTCACCTCAGGAAGAAATTGATTAGCGCGTCTGTGTGTTTGTTCAGGAGCTGTGAAATTGAATGGCAAAAGGAAAAAGTCAACTGATCATCCACAGATTAGTACTAGTACTTGTTTTTAGTTAGGGTTTATAAATGACAGATTTATTAGTGTATTTGCCAGTCATCTAGTGACATTGCTGAGTTGTTTAGTGAAATAATTACCTCTTGCATACTGGTTGTTGAAAGGAAAAGCTTTTGATAGTTTTAGCGCACTCTAAAAAACATTCCTGTTACTGAATGTTAAAATAAAGGGGGGGGATTGGCTGCTAATTCTAATGTTATTGAGACATTAAAATTTTTGTTCAAAACTGTTCAACTTGCCTGGGTGAACATGATAACCCTCTTGTTTCACCCACTGTTCTATAGATAAGGCAGTTGCAGTTTATTGAAACTTTTAAATACAGAAGTATGATGAATTTTATACTTGGCAAAAGTATGGTCTTTTGAATGAAAGTTATTAAGGAAATTGTCACTACAAAACCTGTTCAGGCAGTGGGTAAAAGTGGTTTCAAAATCAGTCTCTAAAGCAATGTCTTAAAAATAATTCTAAAGGTGTGGCCTTTATCTTGATGGAATGACTTACGGACATCTGCTTTCCTATCTAGGTGCACAGATCACCATCCTTCCCCTTGCTATGCCAATGTAGTTTTCTGGAAATTGTTTTCCTGAATATAAGCAATCACTAAATTTAAGGTAGAAAGGTGGCTCTTGGGTTTTTTTTTAATTATTTTTTTATTACTATGTTCCTACGATGCAGTTTAGCAGTGTACAAAGATGTCATATTACTGTCCAGTTGTTTGTAAATCCTTTGGCTTTAGATGGAGTAACAAGAGTGTTTGTAGTTCATCATTCTTCCATTTAGTTGTTTTGAAGAAAAGTAGTATATCAGAAAATAATGCCTTCAGAAAAAGATCTTGTAATGTCTGCATTCAGAAACATCTCTGAAAAGATATAAGGAGTAAAGTCCTTTGCTTTTTCAACAGAAGATGTTTCTCAGCAGTTCTCACTCAGTAGTGAATAGCCTTTCTTTTAGGTCAGTAAGTTTGCGTGCCATATCAATCTACGTAACTGTCCTCATTTTTCTTCTGCAAATGTGGATCATTTTATGTTGTCTGAAGGAAGGTACCGTCAGGTTTCTTTTTTTGCATGTGGTGGTGTGAAGGTAAGTTTCCTTGAATAGTCAGATCAGTTTTTTTGTTTTGAAAGAGAATTCCAATTTCTATCATCTAGAGGAAGTTCCTTTAATATAGGTGACTGAACTGGAGTAAGAGGCAGTCAATATTTGAACTTTAATTTTATTTCCTAGCCCCTTCTCCCTGGTCTGGTATGTAGAAGGGGACACATGATGTCCAGTTGGTGCCTCGACCCGAGGGAAGTAATGTTTTAAATCTTACCTACTTCCTGGAATTTGCTAATATTAGTCAGGTCAGCTGAAATCAGCTGTGAACAAAGTAGAACTGGAAAAAAAAGAACAGCTAATGTAAATGCTCCTTTCTTGGTGCTTGGATGGTATTAAAAATTCAAATCTGGGAGAGAAGATTGATTGGCGGACCCCAGAAAAGGAACATGAGAGCTTCTGTTTGTGTATACTTCTGGAAGTAATAAGTCTTTATTGCAGTGGTGTTTCATCACTCATTTTTGTTAACTCATGATACTTGCAATTCTGAGTGTTAGATACACTGAACCCAGTCACCTGTTGTTAGCACCCTTTTCCGTTTACCTGAGCACAAGTCAGAATTAATTAAGAGCACCAGAACTGACGTAGTAAAATTTGGATTTATTGATACTTTTATCCCAGGTTGCTTTCTTTAAAACGGGATGGTTTTTGTATCTCTGGAGAGCTGAAGCGTTAGTTTTATATCTTCTTTGGTGTAGAATATGCTGCTTTGTTCCAAGTTCTATTTAACATTCAGTATCAGATAAGTGTTGTTTAGCTGGAGTTGAATTTCATAGGTTTACTTACCATAGCATAAAACTGCTGTTCTATAAATGTTACAAACTTCCTTCTTTGTGTTTTTATATGAAGTTTTTGGCTCAGCTTTAGCACTGAACAGAAAACAAACTGTCACTAGCAGAAACCGTATATACAGATGGGATGAACATAACCTATTCTTGATACACTTCTTACCTAATTTTTATTTTCCTCTTGCAGTTCAAAATTCCATTCCCTAGGTGTATGAAAGGGTGCCAAGTGTTGCTCTGGTCAGTTACCAACACCTCCATTAATCAGACAACTCCTAACTGTCTGCTCCAACACAAAGAATGGCCTTGGTGGCTGGGTAGTTCTGTTTTGACTTCACCTCCTATCAGTCAGGACTCTGATGCCTGCTTTTAGCGGGCGTCCACTGGTTGTCAGTCATCAGTAATGTTTCCGTATCTTTAGAGATGCCTTAATGTGTGAACTAGTTACTTATTCCAAGAAAAAGAATGGTTGTAGGTAAATGTGAATAATCTCGTGTAGCTGATGGCTGATAGACGTGGAGCTGGTGAAGCTTTGCTTGCCATAGAAAGGGAACATCTCAAGAGCTGCGTGACAGACAATAATCACTTTTATCTTTGCCATCTTAGTTATGTATCTAGATGTGTGGCTTTGAGCTAAATGTTCAAGCAGGTCCTTTTTTCTTTCTTTGATCATTTGAATTGAAGTTATTGACAGGTTTTGCTATCTGTATTAGCATGTTTGGACTAGGTTGTTCTATACCATTCCCAGAAGGGGGCAAATGTATTTGAATATAATTGCTGTAACTCATGCTGTGCCCCAAAACCTTACATGATTCTTGTACAGTATTCTCATAATTATTTTCTTCTATCCCATATGAATAGTTATTAGTCTTAATGCTTTTGGAATAACACCTTTGAAATGTGCCTTTGTTTTTCATAACGATTCCAGTCCCTGACTTTGGAGATATGTCTGGGCAGATTACCTTGCTGATGTTTGTCAGCCACTTGTTCATGATTACTAGAGCAAATTATTTGTATGGGAAAAGAATAAAAGCTTAGTAGTTAATAGCAACTGCAGATCATATTTTTAGATATTTATTGTGGCCTGCACTGTTAGTGTTTGGCCTGGAATGAGGATGATCTTCCTTCTGGTTCCCATCCTAACCCTTGGCCAGTGAAACGTCTTGGGGGAAGTAGGTAACATCAGAAGCTGAGACTGTAGGCAAGACCATGAACTGTTTATAAGAAGAGATTTTTAATAATAATTATTTTCACTGCTAGTCATTCTAACAGAGTTGTAAAATGTACCTTCTGTTTCTGCTTGACGCTCTGATTATATTTCCTTTTTAAAATCTATTATTTTAAAAGTGATTTTCATGCAGAATGTTTTTCTTTTCTGCTTTGAATGCAAGACTTATGCCAGAGATTGAGACAGTTCTCTCACTTAGATGAAGTTTTTCTCATAGGATCTGGTAGTAGGACCTGACTTGTACCATGTGCAGTTCTAGTACGCGTGAAGTCAGTCCCGCACATTTTTCTTTGAGGCGTAACTGGCGTTGTGCGGCTGCGGTGCCGCTCTCACAAAGCGAGCAGTGAGGCATCTAATGAATACTCCTAGGCGCAAAATATTTTTAGCTTTGAGTAATTCTTTGAAACGTGCCAAATTTTATAAAGATTTTATATCATTACTATATATTTTCTACTATTTAATACATTTTAAAAATGTAGAGTATAAACTAGCAAGTGATAGCTGATGTTTTATTTTATTCCATTGAAAAAATACTAATGCTGCGGGTCTTGAATTGTAGTTTATGTTTTTGAATTTGAAGTTTCATGTTACCATTTAGCTGTAAAATTTCAGTTGTTTTTAGAATGGATCATACAACTAAATTTGCATGTAGGTAAAACATCTTTCCCTCCACAAAATGGCCAGAAGTAAATAAGAATCAAATCTTATGATCTGATGATGTATTTGTGTGGATTTCTACATCTGAAATTACAGCACTCCTAAACGAAACATTTCTTACTGTACAGCATATGTTAGGGCCAAAAACTTACATTTTGGTGTGGTTTCAGTATGATTTCACATCTTTTGTTTTGCGCTCTGTTTGTGGTTTGGTAGGCTTCAGTATTATATATAGGGTTTTTTATTTATTTGGGTGGGGATAAATACTGCACAAACAAGAGAATCCTAGTTTACTTGAATTTCTGGTTTGCTTGTGAAAGGACATTATTAAAATTTCTCTTGATGACAGCATAGTATAAACTTTCTAGCTAATAAAGTGTGTCATATATAGGAACATGAAACTTCCTAGGTGTTCTTAATATGTCGGTGGTGAGATTGAAAGTGTTCAGCTGTTGAAGTCTCTCAGCAGCTCGTTGGCCACTGAATAGTTGCAGCTGTGTCTGCTAGATGGGTAGGACCCTAAACTTTCTCTACTTAAAGCCAGAGAAAGTCTCTTAAATGAAATTAGTGTTACAAGTAGTAGTGTTTCACAGTCAAAGATAACTTGCTTTTCTCTCTTTTTGTGTGTGTGTGTGTGTTTGCGCATTATGTGATCCTATTTTTACTATAAACCCAGATATGTTTAAAGTAAGGTTGGAAACATTTGCATCTCTGCAGACTAAGAAAAGAAAGCCGGAGAAAAGACTGGAAGAACTGTGTGGTTATGTTTGCAATGAATTGGTGCTTATTTTGGGAGGATTCCAGCCAGAAAGATGTCATTTTCGATCTGCCTACCGTCTTATATACCCTAACCATTCACAGTGAATAGACTGAAACAATCCAACAATCCCTCTCTCCTTTTTTAACTGTGGCAACAATGAAAACAACATTTAAACAGAAGACGATAATGCCGATGAGATACACAGATAACAGCTCATTTGGAAGTCTGATACTGGTGGGTCAATGCAAGTGATCCAAATCTTGAATTTTATTTTTTTTAATCTCAGAATAAATGGAAGGGTTGAAATGGAGTGGAAAAAAACCCACCAAAAGTCGTGAAGAATCAGGCTTAATTGCTTCTGTTTATAAATTGCTTTCAGAATAAAAGGAGAAACAAAAAAGTGCAAGAAGAAAGTATGGAGCATTGAAATCCCTAGTTAAGTGCTGTTAGTGAGGGGGCTGAGATAGATTTGAGAGGGGACATTGCAGGTTATGATGCCTTGGGATTCAATGACAAAATCATATGTTTTTTACTTTTTCGAAGAGGTCAAACACAATGCTACCAGTATTCAAAAAGACCCTGACTTAGGGAAGTATTTTGTGTATTATTTCTGAATGGTAAGCATATTATTTAAATACAAGACACTGGTTCTTTCAGTTGACATTTTTTCTCTGTTTTAAAAATGGCCTATTGTCAAGTATATTTTTTGTGAAAAGTTTGTATGAAATTAAGTCTTTCCTGCTGTCAGGTTTCAAGTAGATGTAGCCAATCTCAATAGCAGATGCTGCAGCTTTGTAGGAATGTCTGTGTATGCATGACTTCTGTGTCTGCAATTTTAAAATTCCCTTGGCTTCTGTTGCAGATATCTTATTAATTTTGTTAGAGTCGATCTGTGCTGTGTGGTAGTATGGGATTGTCTGTGTTCCTGATACAGAGAATGCTTGCATATTTGCTAGTACTGATAAGAGGTTGGATTCCTGTGTATTTTATCTGAGAGTACAGAGAATGGTGCTTACTGATATTTATATATAGCTTGATAGCCTTAACACAAAGTCTGAAAAGTTCTATGCGCAGTGAAAAAAGGAGCATTTTTGCTCGTCCAATTTCACTGTGCTATTTATTAAAAGAAAAAGAAAACCTAACAAAAAGTAAAAACGATAATGCTTTCAAGGATGCTGTAGAAAGATATTTATATTTAAATAGTCTTGTAGAAATCTATTATTTAACCTCTTGAAGTTGTTTATATATACTCTGTTTTTAAGGATTGCTTTCTGTGTTTTCATATTCTAGAATAAGTTGTTTATACTGATTTGCAGCTACCAGGGTTTTCGGAGGAGGACGCATCAGGAAGCCAGGCTTCTGAAATGCGTTAGTCTATTCGGTAGCGGTAGTTAATTGTGAGGCTTTTGGCGAGATTCCAGGTACTTTTCATCATAGATACAGGAAGAAATGAAAAAAAAGATCTACCTGTCTTTGGTGGACTCTTAGAAAATAGAGAACACCCAAACCTGAAAGGCTGGTTACAGAGGAATTCCTTTTCTCTAACCCCCAGGTGAACTTTAAAAATGATGGTCGGTCTTGAAAATAGTGTTTTAAAAAGTTATAATGCATATGTCACCGCAATAGGTTTCAAATTAGCAAGGAAGCATTAAAAATAGTGCAGATTTTTTTTTCACTAGCCAACAGGTATGAGCAAGAATAAATGCCATAGCTGAAGCTGTAGCAGGAAATGTCCCTCCCCCAGTGCAACTGGGAAATGGTATAAATGCTAAGCAGGGAATAAATGACAATGGATTGCTTCTAGCTTTTTCACTGTAGGGTTTATATCAGTATTGCACAACTTTAGCCTAAAGGTTGGGGTTTCTTCGGTGATTTTTCTTTTCTGACATGCAGTGTTGCAAGTTTACAGAATTTTTATACTCCTTTAGAGTGATTCGTTTGCTTAGTAGGATTCCCTCATAAGCCTGTTCCTTCATGTCCTTAAACTGCAGTTTGCTCCTGTTGAAGTTAAAGGAAGAGCTCTGTTAGCCGTAAACCTGTATGAAGGTCTCTAGTATGGCCTTGGGCGTGAGTGGGTAGATGAATCCCCAAATACTCAGCGCTGTGTGTTTCGGAGAAGGTAGATCAATGCTGTGTGAGGTCAGCGGCAGGTCTTTCGGTGTAGCCAGGTAGGGGTGCTTAAAGATTTTGAGTTTTTACGGCTGAATTACATAATGATACTGAGATAGACTGGCCAAAATCCAGATCTGTCTGCTTCCTCGTTGGCCCCCTGCTACGCTCCGAAGCTCACACTGATTTCGGTATTGTTGCACTTCTGCAAACCTGCCGTTAGTTTATTGAAGCAGGTACCTGGGAAATGAGAGCTGGTGTGTATTTCTGGTAAATACTGGATTTAAGTAATGCGACTGGTATCAAACAGTAAGTCTCTCGCAGAGCTGAAGTTAGAATGTAGTTCTTTAGGGCAGCATCCAGCTTAACCCACAATCCCTTCTCTCTGCCTGAAAGCCACCCTTTGCATTACATACTCTCCTCCCTCAGCAGCGAGGCAGACAGCAATCTCCTTCGCTGCCCAGCTGTGATTCATCGCCAGAGCAGGTCTTTCCTGTGTCTGACTGAGATAGGTCCATGGAAAAAGCTACCACGTGATCATATAATTAAAGACTTTCTTAATTCATTACGTAGTGAGAGACTGAACTGAGATTGCAACCAGACAGACACAGCCCTTCATAGTCATGGGTTAGAAAATGCTTATTTGGTTTGTGGATAAGCATATATATAGCCTTACATACGTGGGTCAGTGTTAAGAATTGTGAGAAAGTTATGGCAACCTAAGAGACTTCACCTGTCCCATTCTCCCATTCCTCCTGAGCGTGCACGACCTGTGGTACTGTCCCTTCCCTGGCAAACTCCTACCGAGGTCAGACCCGGCTGCAGGGCGGCGAGAGGAGAGGCTGCCGGCTGGCAGGTTTTAGGCACTTGCCCCACAAGATGCAATGTCAGAGCATTTCACAGAAACATTGAGAATTTTTTGACAGACACAGCGGCCACATGCATTTTCTTATCCTCGCTGGAGAATTTATCCTCTGGAGGAAATAGTCCTTTAGGAGTAAATTCTAAAGTAGACAGCTTGTATAGAAAATGAGAACAAATCATAAATGTTTGGCAGAACTTTAAACAAATACTTACTTCTGATAATAGGCCTAACCTGAAATTATCTATGTTTGCATCTGTGTTGATATATTAAATATAACAGCCCTAATGAAGTTACGATTAGGACCTGCCTCTTTTTCTAAAAGAGGTTAGTGCGCCATGTCAGAGAATGTGGTCTGAAATCTGACATTCTTTACACTGAGAAGCCCGGAGTTCTTTTTTTAGCATATGAATGATAGTGATGGGTATGCCGTTTAAAACACAGGAAGCTGACATGCTGCAGATATGGCTGTTTACACTTTTTTTTTTTAATGCCTGAGGCTTGCAAAAAAGATGAACCTACGGAAGGACACTTCTGTGATGAGTTTCATTGAAGAAAAATCTGAGGAATAAAATTATTATTCTTTGTATTGGTACTTATAACTGTGTTTAAGCTTCACAATTCATTAATTGCAGTGTTTGTAGTTGCTCTTACAGTGACATTGTGTATAACATTTCCTTCAGTAATAGCAGATATCCATTTTTTGTAGTATTTTTTCTTACATTTTGTAATTCTAAAATAGAATGTTTTGCAATATTATTACTTAGGAATTGAGAAGGCTTCCCTGCATAAACAGTCCATATAAAAGTGTAATGCTTATCTAAGAGGCGAGATTAGTTTAATCTGTTTTAAGAGTGGCATATTTTAGTTTAAAATTAATTTAGGCAATTCTTAATGAACTTGAGATCCAGTGAAAATTTGTTTTAAATGAAATAGGGTTGACATGAAATTTTGCAATTTTCTTGTGGAGACAAGACCTGAGGCTAAGGAATGGGGTTTTGTTGTTTGTTCGTTTGTTTAATTGCTGTATTTGTATGTTTTATATGGTAAACATGGCAATAAATAAATAAATAAATACATCTGACATTAAAGTGACATAGGGCTCCCAATGGCATGTGTTACAGTCTAGGTTTGTGCAAAGTATTGTTTTTGAAGGCACTTTTAAAAAGGAATGGTACGAGGCATTTTTATTTACATACGTGTGACCTTACAGTAGACAATGTCTTCCATAAGTCTTCTTACCTAGTTGTTTACTGTCTGTCACCTGCATCTGAAAGTTGCTAAGCATCGGACTTTAAAAAGCAAAATATCTGTGCAACCTGTCTCCAGTATGAGAAAAAAAATTCTGCTGTTTGTAATGCTTTGAAGCCAGAAGTCGTTTCTGTATTTTCACAAGGCTTGAGCAAAGAGCTGTGTTGCAACCTGCAGTTATGTTGTTAGGTAAGGCAGGGTGGGGTGTAACAGGTGCTTATTAATACCTCTAGGCTACAGGTAAAGGTGATTGTATTTTCTTGAGCGTTCACAGACCTAAACAGGTGGATATTGTTTTAATAATTAGGTTGAGAGTGGACACTATTTATCCTCTGTTTTTAATGGCAGACTTCAAATGTAGATCTATGAAAGAAATGATAACTGTTAAAGTTAAGTAACATTTCAAGTCTTGTTGTATCTCCCAGCCTCCTACTTTTAAATAAAAAAGGCATGTGCGTAATTTAAAAAATAATTTGTCTCCGCCCTTAAAAACTAAAATAAGCTTCTTCTGGAAGTTTGGCATTTTTTTCTAAAGCTTATTGTATTTATTTTGGGTTTGGTTTTGTTTTTTTTATAAATTGATTTTAGGTATGAATTGGACATGGTTTTAAATATGAAAAATTGAAACAATACAGAACAACACAGTACAACATTGAGACCATACTGAGTATCTGGGAGATGATTATAATGGTGAATTGCAATTGCATAACAGATACAAAATGCAGGAGCTGACTACAAAGCTTTTGAACTTCATTGCTGCTTTGTATATCAGACGCTTTAGAAGAGCATGAACGTGACCAGTTTAAATCAGAGAATAATGTTAAATAAAATTTAACATAGCATTTTGTGTTTAGACTGGAGACAAAATGTGTACATGAAATAACGTGAACGCAGAGTTTGTCCAGCTGTGGATCAGGAAGGCCTTTTCTAAGATATTTCAGTCACAGTGGACTGAACACTACAGATGGTTTTGCTGGTACTGCTCCTTCATGACTCCTTGCTCTGCTGACACTGCAGGAAGCCAGAGCAGAAAAAACCCTGCAGTGTGTTTGAAGAGCTCTGGGGTAAAGAGTGAGGTGAAATCGGGAATTTTTGGTAATGTTTCTCCTGGATTTTTATGACTTAAATACTAACAGGGAATGTAATTCTGGACCCACTTTTTCAAACACACAAACATTGGTAAGGAGCAGTTGTTATGTAGGATTTCCCATGGTCCACAGTTCACCAATAAATATTTGACCAGTGGTATCACAAAAACTTTTAACAGATGACCACTGGATCAGCTTTTCCCTTGTTGTTGTTGTTGTCATCATCATCGTTGTATTTATATTTACTTAGCCCTCACTGCTGCATACATCACCTTGTTTTCCCTGTTTGTCCCACCTTGTAAATGTCCACTTGTGTATCCTTCCTTTTCATTATCCCGCTCTGCTCTCCAGACTTTGCACGGCTGCTGTTCCTGTTGCAGCAGCAATGCTTTCACTCCCAGACACAGGAGCAGGACATCAAAGAGGTGTGAGTCCAAAGGAAGCTTGAGCTGCTTGGAGTACTGGTGCTGGTCCTGGCATTTTCTCAGTGTCAGGGGTTACAGACCCCTGGCAGCATCACCTGTTTTGGAATGACCCTCATAAGCCAGGTGCCATTTGGTATTATCCCTACCATTTGGGACATTAATGCCCTGAATTGAAAAAAGATGGTTTTTTTTCTTTCATGTGGATGATACAAATGTGAGGAGCTGCTTGTGGGTTCTTCCACATCCCCCGCAGTGCACAGAGATGGGAGTGCGCTCACAGCTGCCTAAAGCAGCCGGGGTAATCACCCTGTGCTGAAGGAAATTTGTAGCAGCTTTGCAAAATTGCCTTTGGCATCTGTTTTGGTGTTCCTGTAGAACCGGCAAATTCCAATATTTTTTTTTTTTTTCATCAGTTGATGCAGCATTTTTCAAAACAAGCTAGTCAACATTTTTAACGATTTTTATTGCAGTTTCTTTTGGAACTGGGAAGTGTCCGGATACCCATCCGTCTTTGCTGTTTCTTTGTTCCTGAATAGGAATTGCTGCTTTTCCCATGTAGTTCCCAAGTAGGTTAAAATGAATTTAAATGGCGTTTTAACACATACCTTCTCCAGTTGTGATGCATATATTTTTGTTTAAAGTAGCAGGCTTACAGCGATGAACTGTACATTGAAGTTTAATTATTTTGTGATTATATCCACTCAAGTATATCCAGACACCGTTTGTTGATGAAGTACAGTTCAGTGATCCCATTTCTTGTTCCATGGGATCACCTTTTGACAAGTATTTTCTAAGGAAAAAAGATGCATTTGATAAATTTGATACAAGAAAGAAATTTGATAAATTATTTCTTATTTTTCTAGAGGCTGTTGTTTCTACAGATGTTATTCATTTATTAAAGTCATGCCATTGAGAGATAGATGTATTCAAATTAGATATCTGGATTTGCAGATACCAAAAGAAAGCCCTCCGGGGAGCCTTGCATACATACAGTATTTCTTAAACTGTGGCAGTATATTCCTAGAACTGTGTAAGGGAGTTCTTCAAGTTTTTGGAAGCTGTCTTATCTGTAGGAAAACATTCACATCTGCAGTTTTGATGGGGATACAAGCATGGAAGTGAAATTCTTTATCGACTTGTTTCCCAAGCTTATTTTTGTAACTTGCTTATGATCAGTACCTGCATTATAAGGCCTTAGTGATAAGATTCTGGGATCTTCATTTTTCTTTACTTCTGTTTTACTACTGTTTTCTCGGTTTCCCTCAATGTGATATGAAAGAAAAGGAAAAAAGAAGAAAAAGAAAAAAAAAAAAAAAAGAGCTGTATTCTGCTGCTGTCCTGCTGCAGTGGCACCATGTGGTTCCAGTGCTGAGCCTGGGCTTAGGCTGTCTGCAGCTGCCTTGCCTCTGCAGCTCCCTCCATAAAACGTGGCACAGAGACGTGTGTTCTAGTGAGGTCGGTGGCTTTTAGGCCTTTGTTGGCTAAAACATACTCGAACCAAAGTTCCTCTGGTTGTCGGTTAAGTCAGGAAACCATGCTTGATAGGTGCATTTCTAAGAGCTGCCTTGGATAAGACAGCTATCGTATCAGTTGGGTTTTGGATCATTGTTTGTTTCATGAATACAGGTAATGCCACTCTTCTCCCAGAATGAAGCTCTGTGTTTTTGAGTATGTGTGTTATTAAAGGCATCCTGACACTGTCAGTCAAGGGTGATTTTCTAGCTTGGCAAGGAGAAACAGAATATTCTAAACACGTTATCACTGAGTAATAAAAGGTATCAGTGTTACTTCTTATGTAACCCACTTGCTTTAATCCGCACTGAATTTTGTGTGAATGAAATAAAAAATTAAACTGCTACTGACAAAGAAACAAAATAGTGCATTAAAAAACCCGACACTTTCTAATTGGCTTCAAAATTAGTATGTATTAAGAGCCATGCTTTCTTTTCTTTCAGAATACACAACTCCACCCTGTGTCTTGTCTCTAATGATAACTGTATTCTCTTACACCTTTTTTATGGGTCACTGTATGATCCTAATTGTTGCTTTTGTATGTTTTTTCAATTTAACAGTTGTCCCTGTCATTCTGAAAGCACTGACGTATGATGAGAAGAGGGGAGCATGCAGCGTGGGCTCCAACGTGAGGGATGCCGCGTGCTACGTGTGCTGGGCCTTTGCTCGTGCTTACGACCCTGCTGAGCTGATACCGTTCATTAACCAGATTTCAAGGTAAGTTGTGGCAATAAGAAACAGCTATCTACAGTTAATTTTTAAATCTATTCAAAGTTAGGAAGGAGGCAGAAGTTAATCTAGTAGTCTAATTATGTCTCTTCTACAAGTTAATAATCTAGGACTCTAATGCTCTATCTCTTAGACGTTTAAAATTAGTTATTGACCAGAAGTGATACATTCATTTAGGGGAAATACCTTCATGCTTAAAAAGTAGCTGATGTGTCCCATATAACATGAATGAAATTCATCGATCTCTGGATATTGGTCACCAAGGAATGGATATTTTTGTTTCTCTATCGTAATTTTTAAGGAAGTTCATTGATTCGTGCTAACAGATATGCTGAATATCTTAAAGAATTGAATATGGGTGGGATGATGATGACATAAACAATACCATTGTCTTTCCATGCGATTGTTGAAGTCTATGATTTCTTCCTGTTGTAGTATGGTGCACTTTAACTTTTTAGATTGAAATGCATCTAGATATTTGCTTATCAAGTGTGATGACTTGATTTCCTTCTGTTTATCTGTTGTAAGAAAACCAAAGAGAAATCCAAAGAAATTCACTGTAAGAAGATTCAGAGAAAATAGTGGAGGCTTTGAATGTGTGGGTGTCACCTGTTTGCTTGATCACCGGCTTTGTGGTTAGCTCAGTGGAACAGATTCAGGAAGTTTAAGAAGATATGGAAACTTAGCACAGTAGAGGTAGAAATACCAAACCACTTTAAAATTGGGGAGTTGCTTTATGGAGTCATAAAGAGCTGGAAATACTAGAAGAAGAGAAAAATTATGGAAGAAATTACTTCTTACCTTTTCAGGTGAACACTTGTTTCTATTGATCCAGGCGTTCTGGTACTTTGTCAGATGGGTATTGTGCAAAGAATACAGCATGTCTTTATTGACCAGCTTACAACTCAAGTTGGATAAGTTGGGTGTAAAAGAATAAATGACACTTTTGCTCTTCTCTAAAAAGCCATTTCGGAGCCTCCTGGTGCTTCCATTCAATTTATAATTTTTGTTTTGAAGTGTTCCAATTCAAAGATTATTTTGAATGAATAATAAGGTCTATAAGGTCTCCCCAGAGCCTTTTCTTCTCCAGGCTGAACAACTGCAGCTCTCTCAGTGTGTCTTCATAAGAGAGGTGCTCCAGCCCCCTGATTGTCTTCGTGGCCTCCTCTGGTCTTGTTCCATGAGAGAACATGGGAGAAGTTTTTTTTCATTTTATACTTTCTGTTTTTATAGAGTACGCCAGTCCAGAATGACTGCCGTACTAAACTCTGCTTTACAGTTGAATGGAAACGCATGCACACACTTCTTTGTCAATCTGTGGTTTCTGTTTAAAAAGTAAAATTTTGGAAAGATTTTCAAATCACAATCTATGACACTGCAATGGTGGACCACAACTTGGTGCAGCCTTTCACTTAATACTGATCATATGTTTGTAGATACAGATTGGTTTTGCCTTTTTCTTTTTTCTTTTATCTCATGCTTTTCCTCCTGTTTGCTTGTGGGATTCTGTCTTCAGCATTTAGTCTTTTTCTTGGCAGCACACTGGCTGACATTGCAAGGTGTCATTAATGGATGATTTGCACTGCAAACACAAAGAGGTAGCTTCTAACAGTTTCTTGGCAGATTCTTAGTACAACCATTGATAGCAGCAACTCTGGTGTCTTTGTCTGAATTTGACAGGTTTTGATCAGTAGTCATTTAGTGTTATCTTTTTAAAGAGAAAAAACAAATTGGACTGTACAGTGATATGTGGTCCTGGTTGAATTTCTAGGGTCTGCCTTGCTTCCAGATTGCTGACAGAACTATTTCAATTTCATCCCAAAAGTCTGGTTTGGAAACACAGGACTACTTACGTAGCTCAGGTTCCCAAAGAATATCTGACTTTTTCTTTCTTCTTTAAAGCCTTTTTTAAGGTTCTCTGGGACAATCTGTAAGCCTTACATATCCATATTTATTTCTTGATCCTGGTGCACTGTGGTCTTGCTGGGCTTTGCTGTTCTTTGTCCTTGTATCCGCACTTTCCAGTGCTGCTCCTTTAATGCAGGGTCACACAACAGTGTCTCTTATCTATGTGGTACTTGCTCCTGGGGTTTTCTAAGACCTTGATAAAATCTTTCTGTCTAAGAACTTACTGTCAATTTTCTTAAGGCCCAACACTGGTTTTCTTCTTTTTTTTTAAGCTGTCATGTCTTTCCTCCAAAGTAAGCAGGCAAAAAATTCTAAGGCATCTTAGCCTTGTGTCTCTAATAAAGCAGTTTCATGTTGTTTTGATGATGTTTCGTCTACGATAGCGTAGATGCTAAAGGAGGCGATTCTGGAATCATCAAGCTGTGCTGGAACGTGGTGCCATCCACTGTTTCTGGATGGCTTTTGTAACGAGAGTGCAGTGCTTCAGAGTAGACCTGCTTTAGTTAAGCATGCTAGAAATAATGCTAATTGCCATAGTAAGTTATTAAAGAAATGTTTTATTTTGAAGGGCCATATTTAATGCCCTCCTAGCTGAGTTCGTGGTAACTTATATATGCTATGAAATTCTTAAGATAAATGTACATAAAGATGTATTTGCACAGTGAAATAATCATGTGATTACATCTTGGGTTGTATTCCTATTTTTAATCTAACCAGCACAGGTAATGGTAGCAATGAAGACACAGTGACACCGATGAGCAGAATGTTAACAAATGTTTCTAGCAGGCTGTTGTCAGCTGCGCAGAATTATTTACCGCTGTCTTTAAACTCACAGGAATACATCTGTATTCTCACTGTGAGCAAATCAGGCAAATCTTCAGGATGAGTAGAGCCATACCAATACTAAAGTCTGGCTCAAAACTGGTGTTTTTTTTATTTTTTTTTTTTGGTAGGTTTGTTCAGCAGCCTTATTGAAAGTAAATCGTCTGCTTCCATACTCTGACTCAGTTGAAAAACTTTAAGGTTTCTTTTAAGGTCTGGCAAGTTTGTTCCTTGTGAAATTTAGAAAAGCCAAAGTGTGAGGCTGTAAACCTTCTATTTATCAGAATTCTGATCTGTTTGTCAGAATTCTTTTTCTGCTCATGATGCTTTGAGCAATATATTTCTTTTACTCCTTTACCCTGCCATGGTGCAAACAATGTTGTTCTCCATACATTAGATGCAATCTCACCATTTTGATTTTTCATGGTTTGTGGTATTTTGTTTTACTGTCACAAAGCTGTTAGTGGGAACTTGCGGACAGGTACGAAGGAGGTTATGTTTCTGAAGAAGCTGCTGTCTTTTTGTCTGAACAGTCTTCAGACTGTTCTAGAAACAAATAGCTTATGTTCTCTTTAGGAAAATCTCCAGTGAAAATAATTGTTATCTTCTGCCAGTGGTAGTAATACCAGTGAACACTGTGGCTATGCCAGCGACAACAGCTTCACGTCGTTTGGAATAAGTTGGTGGAGGGAGACAAGCACGGCCAGGAGGAAACTGAAAATTGCTTGTGATCGGTTGTAAGGTGTTGTGGCTGGTATATACTTAGCTTTCTAACAGAGCTGCACAATATCTTAGCAAGTATTAATGCTATATTAAGGCTTTACTTAAAAATCTTTGTAGTTATGTTGGCGATACGTTTCCTAAATCAGCTCTTGAAGGTAGAATTGCCGCTCCAAAGAGAAATGGTGAAAAAGAATATTCAAATAAAGTATGACACACAGTTTCACCTATTGTGTCAGCAAGCCGATAATTACATACAGCTTTTTTTTAAATCTAGCCTTAGGTGTGTCACTGTTTTACTTAAAGAAGAGTCATACTTCTAGCCACAAGCAAATTGTTGCTACCCTTAAAAAACGCAGAACTCAGCATCTTGAAACAAAGTACATAATATCCACTGTGAGCTGAATTACACAGCAAAAACATCTGCCTATACAGGAATATAAAGTATTAGATTCTTACAGAAAAATAATGAATTGTTTACCAGAAAGGAAAATACTACCTCCTTAAAAAAAATGCACCGAGTGTTTGCTTTGTCCTGGTGCTAGAATTGGCAGAGGGTTTAATCCTTCATTCATGGTCCTTAGCACTGCTGTTTACCTGGCCGGAGGAGCACAGGTAATGCTGAACTGGGAGCGTAAGGAGCTGGTTGCTACACTCAGACTCGAAAGGCGAGGTGGTCATTGTGGCAGAGTAGGTGCCCTGGGTGTAACTAGAAGTTGTTGAGGTAAACAGTGAGCTGCTTCGTGTCTTCCTACTTCATGTCGTGGCCTTTGGCACATAATGTCGTTTTGGCACATCTTGTTGGGAAACTCACTTGGGTACCAAAATACAGTACTATGCTATAAACTGGGTCCTGCCCCACATCCCGTTCAGACTGGGGTCCAGTAGTCACAAATTAAAGTAGAGGGGTAATTTGGTGGTGAGGTTTATTTTTCCTTTGCTTGCTTGCAAAGTTGTATCATCGTGTAATGGAAAGACGTTGTTTTCTGTGTTTTCAGTAGTCAAGAGACATAAGTAATTCACTTTTGACTAGTGAAAAATCCCCTTAAACTGGATAAAATTAATTTTTTAAAAGTAAAATTTACGGCAATGTTTTAAAAGAAATATCTGTCTCCATATTCAGTGATAGCTGTTTCTTCTCTGCTTTCTTGTGAATGTTCAGTTATTAAGTGATAGAATTGTCAGAATACTGAAGTTACAGGCTTAGATTGGTATAGATCAGCCCTTTTCCTTTCTGACCTTACTACTCTTCTTTTAAGGAAAAAAAAAAAAACCCAACAAAAAAGTTAGAGAACACTTGTTAGAAATATTCACCTGAGAGTATTTCTAATAGTACCTGTTCGTATTTTTACACACCGGTACTTTTTCCCTATCCATATTTCAAAAAGATACACTTAGTCAGATTTGTTGATTTATTTTTTAAAGTCTCGTTAAACTAGTTTCTGAAAGCTTGCTTGATCTGTTCAAACTATAGGACCATAAAAAGAAAAGTCTTGGCAAAGTAGATGAAACTTGACGTTTATTGCAGGAGATAACCTTACTGCGATTTGAAATGCATGTATTGAAGTCGCCATTCAAGCATATATTTATAAAAAGCACTGCCAGACTGAGACCTTTTTCTCTCCCAGTCTCTACATGTATGCTTTCTTTTTAAGCCTACCTATGGGGAAAGTTAAGCATAATTTAATAACTTGGAAATACAGGTAATTTGATTCCTGCCCCCTTGGGTGTGGAAGTTACTGTCTGTAAAGCGGCAGGTGCACATTAAGAAGCTGAGTTGTTTTGTTTAAAACCTAAACAAAAAAATAAAAAGGAAAACACACTGCTATTCTATTATACAATTACAGTGATTAAATTGTTGCTGGCTATCTTAACTATTTGGAGCTGTTGCGTAGTCAGAATGTAGTTTCATTTATCTGTCATTCAGTGGTGTAGGTAATCAATAAATGAATCATTATTTAGAAAGATCTAATTGCTATCTCCCATTCAGCAGAATACTAATACAAATAGCGCGTACAGTGTGGGAGAGCCGGCGCTTTGCCTTCCCTGCGGTGCTGTGTTGTTTTTGAAGGGGGGGGGGGAAGGAAGGTGTGGCTATGGGTGAGTGATGTAGCTTGCTCCAGGGCAAGATTGTCCTGCAGAATTGGGGAAATCTGAAGCATTGCTCTGAGCTACATCTTGTACCATGATGAAATATTGAGAATAGCTTTCTTCTTGTATGTACGTGAACGTTGCCTTCAGTGGAGGGTTGTGTGCGGACTGTGTCTTGCACTTGTGTAAAGTTAGCTCCTGCAGGGGCACCACATGCCTTATATTTTTTAATTTATTTTTTTTTTTAGTAGCAGCACTTGTAACTCCTGTTCTAAGCATTTTTCTGATCACTCTTTTCTACTTGTTTAGTTCTTATACTTCCATCATTTTACCCCAGAACGCTGGGATTAGAGTACCACACTGAGCCCTGTAGGCTGTTGGGTGGCTGGCAGAAAGTGTTAAGAGCTTGGTGTCAGCTGGGCTGGAGGGAGTGTGGAAGTACGCAGTGTAGAAGTGGGAATGGTCACTGCATTTCTTCTTTTCTTCAGACCACCTGCTTGCCTAGATTAATACGAGGAATTAAATCTGAGGCTGTAGTCTTGAAGGGCTTTTTTCCCTAGCAGTGCTGGCTGAGGAAGCACCTTTGCTTGCTGCTGCAGCTGAGCGTTGCACAGCTGCATGTGATAAAGTGAATGGGAGTGGCTTTTTTTTTTTTTAACCTAGCAATAGAAAAACTAATCGCACCTAGATCTGTTTTCATCATCCAGGTCACTGCATAGCTGTTCCAGTTGGGTACTGGCATGACTGAAGAGGTGTGGAAAGGGCTGTGTGCAGCAGCTGTCTCAACAGACGCGGGTCTGACTCTGGTCTCGCCTCCGTTTTTTAACTTGCCTGTATTGTTCAAAACTGTTTTGCTTTTGATGATTGTTATGCCTTCCCTTCCCTAATGTATAGTCAGGAGGAGAGTTTTCTGTCCTGTTACAAGTTAGACTTTTCCCTTTTTTGGGCTCAGGAAGGAAATTTTGGTTTTGCGCCAAATTGGCAAGAGGTTTGAGAGTTTCTTTCTTTCTTGCCGCAGCTTCAGGGTGGTATGCTTGAGTTAATGGTAGCAAATTCTCCGAGGTTAGCAGTACGATGAGCTTCTTGCTGCTTGTGACTAGTATAGACTAGAAGTGCCTGCTACAGGTGATAAAGGAAATTCAGATTTATTGTCTGGTACACCTGGGTAACTTGGTATTTCTGTGTTCTGATGTCTCTCACCTGGCTGGCCTCTGCTCTCTGCTGCTTTCTGCCTTGTCGGGGGAAGGTAATGAGATCCATGCTGGGCTGGGGGAGTGAGGAGCCGCTAACATGCTCTGAGTCCTTTTAACTTTCCCTAGCGCCAGTTAAGTGAGTACTTGGGGGAGAGGGGAAGGGACAGGGAAGAAAGAGAGAGTTATTAGTTGACTGATAGAATTGCAACTTGATTTTTAAAGTCCATTTGTGTTTATTGTACACTTAACTGCTTGTCATGCAAACAGGCTAAATATACCTCAAGGAACTACAGAAGGTGTTTCATAGAGACTGCAAGATGCAAAGCTGTTCTTTGCTCTACCTGTTGCTAGTCAGGTGTGGTACGTTTTAGGCAAGTCAAGACATGATTCTTCCACCAGCTTAAAAAAAATATCCCACTTTGTTTGACATAAACAGTTTCTTTATGTTAGGAAATCCTGGTGGAGTATCACATAAACTCCCACGACAAAGCAGACAGGTGAAGACACCTTAGACATGTTTCATCTTACGCATGTTGCTTTCCTTGCTAATCCCTGTGTTACGGCAGACTGTGCTGCGTTTTCAAATGGGAATTAACTTGAAAAAGTTATTTGTGTAGTTTGATAAGTTTAAAATGCTTTATTAAAAGGATTAACATAAGCCAGCAGCTGTGGCATGACTTATGAATATAATGGGACTATGGGGGCAATGACAAAATTCCTGGGTTTTTTGTTTTGTTTTTCTAAACATGGTACTCGGTTGCAGCGCTGAATAACTCAGGTGGCATCACATAGAGAGTATGTTGTTCTGCTGGTTTAACTTACACAGGTTTGTCTTCAGGTAACAGAAGAATAAGAAAAAATGGAAACGTAAAATTTGATGATAAGGTGAACTCTTGTTGTGTATAATAACCTGAAACTGGTTTCCATTATATTTCGTCAACCACATTTTAAGTCTAAATATGAAATTCAAATAGCAGTATTTATACGCCAGTGATGGTTTTCTAACATCTCCAGTTTGAAAAGACTTCATAATCTTCCAAATCAATATGTTAATATTTAATACGTAGGTCCTTACACTCATCCCTCAGTGTCCCTTTTAGGTCACTCTTGGACACAGGACAGGATTTTGGTCTGCCCCAGCACGGTTCTTCTGAAGTACGCTGTGACTGCAGGGTACCTCCGGCGCAGTGCGGGCGGTGCTCTGCGTTCTGAGCTTCTGGGCTCCCTGAGGGGGTTTTGTCTGTTGGGTTTTTCTTTTTGTTTTCTCAGAAGAGATCAATATGGAAATATTGCATAACTGGCAAAATAATGTTTTATCTTATAGTCCGTGTAATTAGAAAAGTTGGGAAGAAATTTGCTTCTTTTTGCTTTCCAGGATGGTTTTCACCCAGTTACCTCATTTTGAACGTTTTCTTCTATAACTGAAAAATTCATGGGAGCTATTCGTATCATTAAAACAATATACTTCTTAAGTATCCTTTTAAAATTAAGTTTCTCTGTGTGCCAGAGAAGAAAATAAGCAAGCTTGGTGTGACAGTGATGTATTTGATCCAGTACTTTTTCAACAGTTAGCCACTTCTGCTTCCTAAGGCAATGCTTCCTAAAAATTTGCTCTTCCAATCACTGTCGTTTGGGTGACTTCCTTTTGTCATGTAATGACCTGATGTCTTTGTGGCAGAGAGAGGAATTGCTGACGCAGGTACAATTAAAAAAGCATTAACTGTCTTTAGAACAATTTATTGGGGTTTATTTTAATTTCTTCTTGCTTTCTGTCTCTTGTTTTCCTCAATGGAGATAAACTGAAATTACAGAGGCAACATTGATTGTGCATTTCAGCGAATTTTAATAACACATTATTCCTCACTGTAGGAAACTGATAGCCACTACTCAGGGAAGCTCGATATTATCAGTGTAATTAATATCTTTATGCTAAAGCAAAGCTATCTGGGATTTACTTTTCAGCCAGTATTTATTTCCTGGTTTGCCTGGAGTCAATAAATAATGTAATGAAGAGTTGCAGAGTTTGAAAGGAATAATTTTCTGCTTAAATGATTCTCCTGAAGTGATGTTTATTTGTCACTGAAGTTAATTGAATGCTGGAGGTGGATTTCTAAAGCTGTAGACTTCCTGCGCTGGGATATATTTTCTCTCTTCTGCTGCACAGCACATTTCTGACAGGCAGTTCTTTTGAGGTAGAAGAATTAAGCTGCGCAGGGTTACCAGACCTCATCACAAAGGAGCAGTTTCATATAATCATGTCTCTGTATCTACATGTCACCTTTTAAAAAAAACTGCTTTGCAATTTATCGTGCAGGTCTCTGTTTAGCAGGATTTACATATTGTTTTCTGATTTTTGTTACTTCCAGGATGTGATTGTTCTTGTAGAGATTGCTGCAAGTTTCTGTGGCTTAACTTTTAGTTTTGCTTAAGCCTTACCTCAGACTTGCTGTGCATTTGGCTATTGAGAAACCGTATTTCCAAGTTTGAATTTAAAACTGTGTTGTACGAGTCTCACATTAGAGATGGTAGTTATATCCGAGTTTTAAGCTCCTTCTACATTAAACATATAAAACCTTTCTATGCAGTTCAATGTATTTGCATACTCCTTATGCTTTGATACAGTAGGATGGTGATTGTCTCTTTATGCTATGGAAAGGCCACAGCAAACTAGAGAAACAAGGAAGTACACGGTTATTTTAACGCAAATTTTAATTTAGGCTTGTATTTATATATAATAAGCTCTGTAGAGGAAATGTTGCATGTTTTACTTGGAAGTCGAAATGTTGAAATGGTGTGACACATTTCTTCTCATATTTATGGTACTAATACTCAATATTTTATTTCCTCAGTGCATTGGTTATTACTGCAGTATTTGACCGTGATGTTAATTGCAGAAGAGCTGCTTCTGTAAGTTATCACATTCTAGCTTATATGTTTCTGTTATTCTTTGATTGTTTTAATTTAATTTAATAATTTGTAGACTTAGCTCTGTAGAACTGTGCTATGTAAACAGTATATTGTTTTTTGAGCAAAAAGGTGGTTTTTTAGATCTTTAGAAGTATGATGTGACTTTAGATTTTAAATTCTATAATCCATACATCCACATTTCGATTTATGGCTACAGTTCACAATCTGCTGTATTGTTGTCACGATGGTTAAGATAAAGTATCTTAAGAAAGAGCTATTTAGCATTTTCTAGTATCAAAGATGAAAGGGTCGTACGAAATATACAAACACTGTATGTTTTTCAAGCCACCAAGCTGGTGAGTTTTGTGAAGTTACACTTTTCTAATTGTTCATTGACTGTTATATTGTAATTGTGGTAAGTTGGAAATTTCCAAAATAATTTTTCCTTTAAACGTTATCTCAGTTATTATATAAAACTTCTTCTGTAAGACTGGGAATTTTTAGAAGGTGGTGGTAAATCTGTTAGGCAGATACTGCTATCTGGTTAACAGGACTGACACCTGAGTATAGTCTGTTGAGCCCTTCGGTAAAAAATATTTATGCTATTGAGAACTGAAAGGAATGAGTGATTGTTCTTAGAAGGAGGGAATTTATGAAGGAGAGGCTATAGAACTTGAGAAGAAGAAAGAATGGACATCTTTGAGAATTTAAGTTAGTGTGTTGTATACATTGAACTTGCTTTCTTAAAAAAAAAAGTTTTCTGTTTCAACAGATAAATTATCTTATGGAAATATAAAAAGCCCACCTTATTATTATATTAATTCAAAACAGGACCAAACAATGTCTGTCAAAGAACCAGGTGTCTCTATTACTGAGAATGCATTTAACAAGCAAAAAAAAGAAGAAAAAAAGAAAAAAAGGCAGTCTTTGCAACATGCAAATTAATTAACAGGTCTGTCTTATTTTTTGACTGAAATTTTGAAAGCTAATGGATTTATAACATAAGGAGGATTTCTCAGGGATACCTGCATAGCATCCTTACTTTTTTCTAGCCACACCTCTGCTTGAGAGTTTAAGCTGTTGAATGAAGCTGCAGCGTAATTGCTGGGGAAGTGAGTCAGTCGCTTGTGTAATCGTATCACAAATCGCTTTGTCTAAATAGGTTAAAACCGAAGCATGGAAGCTACAATGCTGTGGATCACCAAGTACTGATACAACATGTTCTTTTCATACTGTACAACTAATGAATATGGGCAATGCTACTTTTCCCCAGACTTCAACTCCTAAATTTCAGAAACTGTAGAATTTGTTATTCTTGGTTGATTTAAGTCACCTTATTCAAATAAAATCTGTAGAGGAGGACAAAGGTAGCTTTGCTTTCCTGCAAATTGCACAAGCCATTAAGGGGTATAGATGGTGAAAAGTAAGTTATTTATTTGCTCTATAGGAATTGTCCTAAGATTCACTGGCAATATATATAAAGAAGAGAATTCTTTTTAACATGATTGCCACTACAAATGCACTCCTTACCTTTAGTGGCTTGATCTAATTGTCTTGTGTAATCTTCATTATGTTTCTATGCTTAAACATAAATGATCGTTTGACCACGAAATACGGTGCTAAACCAGATACATTTATTAATGCTCCAAGCTTAGTGCAGATTGTGCTTCTGTATTTCAAATGAGTGCAAACTACAGTATGTTTTCTTCTCGCTTTTCTACTTTAAACCAAGCGATCAAAACCACTCTGCAATTCAGTTATCTTCAGTCAAATTAATTCTTTCATTAATACATTCTAATTTAAAGCTGGTCAAACATTGGAATTGCTGTTTTGATGGATAGTTAAGGAAGTACTGAACCCTTTTTTTCTTATTTTAGAAAGTCAGGCAAAGAAATATTTCATGTTCACCAGGCATTACTACATTTGTGAAGAAAAATATCTGGGAGTCCTAAGTATTCCCAATGATTGCTACAGTTAGATACATATTTAAATAACTAACATGTTTTACTAGGTTTTCCATCTATTACAATATGCAATATATTCTGATGCAGAACACCAATGAAACAAAATAGCATATAGAGATATTTTGAACCCTGAGGTTAGAGTGAATAAAACAAGACTGTTCTTTTGAAGCTCCAAAAGCATATTGAGCTGACTTCTGCAGCTCTTTCATGAATAATCATTCTAAGGAATAATCACGTGAATAAGTGATCTCGAATTGGGCTCCTTTGAGCTCTGACATCTTAGAGAAGGTTTTTTTATTCCTCTTGGTTGGCTGATAGTTTCTAAAATAATGATTTAGAGAACGTTTTAATATTTTTTCGGGTTCTTGGGGAAAGCAAAGTGTTCAGGTTACAAGGCTACTTGGTCATCTTGGTTCTGATATCAAGGAATTGTGAAGTTAAGGCCTTTGCATCCAGTTTTTCCATCTCCAGAAGAGGATTGTATGAAAAATTAGTATTACAAAACAATGGAAGTATTTGGCATCTTTAGGAACTGGCAGTTGTTTGAAAGTGTGATTGAAATAGTAAAATATTCAGTTAGTGAAAATCTCTTTATTATGAAGAAAAATCTTTTTGTGAAACATTAAAAAAATGCTAAAGGAAAAAGGATTTCTATGAACAGTAGGAAATTGCCTTTTCACTTGGATGAACAATATGCTTCATTATTTTCATATTTCTGTTCTACTTTCTCTGATAAAGCTTTAACAGAATAATATTATGGGGATCGTTTTCCTTGTAACTTTTTCTGTTCAACGAACTCATTCCAACCCAGGAAAAACACATTTTTGTTGCTAAAATTGGGATTAGATGCTGTTCTAGAATTTAAATAGTCAGTGTGTTTAAATTGTCACAATTAAGTGTCTCCTGTGTTTAAATTGTCACAGCTGGAATGTGCATTGTCAACAAAGCCTTCTTAAATCTGTGGTAAAGTTTTCCAAATATAGCTCTAAACACTCTAGGGTTCTGTTTTTATGTTCCTTTGAGGGCTTTTTCTGTTTTTGTTTGAATATCTTGGTTTTCATTGTAAATTTCCCATTAACTAGCTGAAGACTTATTTGCAGAAGCACCTTTTAGTGTTTGGTTGGTTTTTTTGTTTTTTGGTTTTTTTTTTAATGCTCAGCAGTGCAGAAGCTGAGAGAGGTTCATGGTGATACATACAGACCTCCCTCAACCTAAGCAACCAGCTGTGAAACAAGCTGCCATACAGTTTTAGTCTGCAACTGGAAAATTTTCTAGCTACTGAGCTATGTATACAGGAATTTACTATTTTTCTTCATACTTTTATGAATTGTAAATTCATAACACAAGTGTGAGAATCTATACCAAACTGATTATTTTTCTCCAAGCTTATTAAATTGAAATCATTGACAAATATATTTATAGTAAGGCAATACTAATATCTATCTTTGTAAGCAGCGGTTAAAGTTACATGTTTTTTATAGATAAAGTAATCAGGTATAAATTAACATGTAAATTAGACATTTAGAACACGTCAGATTAATGCTAAGTATTTTTGCCGTGCTGCTGGACTGTTTTGTAGATCTTTATGATTGTCTTTCTAAGTTAAAAAATTAAATGGTGATACAGTGGTGGAATTTTAAAATTCCTACATTTGGTAAACAAAACATGTGAAATCTTTAGGTACAACAGCTTTTGTGCTGCCACATTCTACATAGGCCCCTATACATCTTTTTCAAGTGATTTTGCCACAGTGTATTTCAGTCCTAGGCCTATGGATGTGTTCTAAGTGGAATAAAATCCTCACTGGATTGAGACCAGATTTACATTGTTTGGGTATCAAAGTTTCTGATTTAAAAAGGAAGAAAAAGGCTTTACAGATTTTGTACCATTAAGACACTTGTCTGAGCAGTGCAGTTTTAAAAGAAACTGTAAAGCTGTGATTTAAGTGTTAAATCCCTTGGACGTGATAGCCGAGAGCATCATCCTTGCTGAAATGTCCCTATGCTGAGCAAAAGGGTCTCCATAGCTGGAAGGGGGATCTAAAGGTGATGTGCAAGCGAGAAGGGAAATGATGCAGGGTGACATGGGGCGACGTCCCGGCAGATCCCGGCTGGGAGCGGCTGTTGGTGGGGAAGCAGAGTGGAAAAAAAGCCGTGTCAGAAGCTGGGCTCCAGCGTACAATAAAGAGCAAGTGCAGGGCATTGCTACAGCACGTTCCTGTTCTGGAAGCCTGCGTTATGTGTTGCCCAAGGGTGTACCTGCGCCGCTGCCGCCGCGGAAGCTAGCCCATGCAGCTGTACCCGGGGCAATCCTAACCGGGTTAGCCGAGGGGCACTGCAGCAGCAGGCTGCAGTGCAGGCAGGCTGAGGTGGGCTGAGGTGGGCTCCACAGCCCGCCAGGGTGCTGGGTGAGTGCTTTGGAGTCAGCCGGTGCTACGTGTCCCACAATGGAGAGGCTGTGAGCAGGAGCTGAACTAGCCCGGGCACGTCTACGGGAACTGGAGTCATTATCCAGATCAGACATAACCTCAGCAACGCACCAAGGGGCTCCTGCTCCACCTGCGTGCCGGGAGTGCTTGTCCGTACGGAGGGGCCGGCACCCTGCTGAGCTGGGTTCACCCTCTGTTGTTACAGGTGGATTACCACATGCACACTGTATTTATGTAGGAAGTACAGAAGCTCTGTGTGTCAAAATTCTTGTGGCGTTTTCAGTAAAGATTGGAACTTCCCCCTGTATGTTACATTATCGAATGTCAGGTGACAAGTGCTGTCCGTTGCTGGAGGTCTCTGTAGATAGATCAATAATGATGTTCTCTCCTCTCTGAAAATACTTAATGTTTTCCAAAGTTCTTATTAGTACTTATGATTGTATAACCTTTCAAGGAACAAAAAATAACTGGCTTTTTTTTCGTAGAAAATTCGAGTGGGGAGCAGGGAGTTAAGTAGGTTTTATTCTGTATGCCATACAAGTAGAGAAATTAACTTTATGGCTATATTTGTTGCATTTTGCAAGATTTTGAGTTTGTTTAATGCAAAACACAAGAAACATACATGAATTTTGTTTTCAGGTTTTGTCATTGGAGTGTTTCAGTGTGCTTTCAGATGTGTATCTTTTAAATAAGTATTGCAGTCCCAATATTGCAGTCCCAATATTTTTTTGTCTGAAGTTTCGTTAATAATCAGCCTTTGCCTACTATTGGCAATTTGTGT
Organism: Falco naumanni; assembly: GCF_017639655.2. Classification (NCBI taxonomy): domain Eukaryota; kingdom Metazoa; phylum Chordata; class Aves; order Falconiformes; family Falconidae; genus Falco; species Falco naumanni. The sequence continues at coordinate 114,941,039 of NC_054054.1, forward strand.
TGACATGGTCAGACAAAAGCGAGCTGTCTCAATTTCTGTTGTCTACAGGTATTGACTTTCAATTCCAGTGCGAAGCCTTGTGTCACTACTCAAAAGCACTCTTGTGGGTGTGACTAGTTTAATGAACTTGCATTCTTAAATTGCTGTCATGCAACATACAGCTTTAAGAACCCCAGAACCATAGAGACGCCGAAACAAAAAAGCCCTGTGGGCTTGTTCTACTGACAAAGCTTACTTTATTTAAAAGAGAAAAGCCATGGGTCATTTATATTGTTGTGTGTTTTGAATTCATGATCTGGTGTTTATCAAAAAGCAAACCTGACTCGTTTTGGTATGTTTGTTCTCTGTTCCTTAGGCTGCCTTCCAGGAGAATGTTGGGAGACAGGTACGGTAACTTTCCTGAATCTTCATTCATTAGTGCCTTGGAGGCTACTGTAAACGTGTAGTACCTAAAATCAAAATTAGATGCTGTGGCTTCAGAGAAATTGAGTAAAAGGTTGTCACAAAATAATTATTTTCATTATCAGCAAACAAGTTATTGTAAAATATTTTTTCTGAAATGTGAGTTTTATTATAGTGCTCTAGTTTTGGAAGAAAATGAACTTTCTGGTGATTTTTAGTCATTCTGAAAAACAAAATCAGTATGTATGACTGCCATTATACACCTTGCAAACAGCAATGCTCTTAAAGCAGGAAAAGTCAATTTTTCTGTTATTTTTTTGTTTCATTGACTTTCTAGTTTTTAATAGAACAGCTGAAGTGCACAATCTTTGCTGTGGTTGGTGATACAACAGTGAATTAGGTTCAGAGTCTTCAACTCAGTGTTTGGTTTTGCCTGTTGTACCATGATGTACCATCCAGACATTTTGAGATACCTGTTACTTTGGGAGATACCCGAGTGCTTGGAAAAAGAGTAATGTGGTAGGTTTCTGTGTAACTAGGCAACATTTAAGTAGTTAAAATGCTCAGACAACTTTGATTTGCAACCTTGGAGGAGAAGTAAATAGGCTAAGGACTTGTATTTCAAAGTTTCCTGGTTTCTCATCTGGAATATACAACTTGGGGGGTGGAGTGCGGTGGTGGGAAGGGTGGGTGGGTGGTCCAGCTAGTGAATTCTTCTGACAGTGGGGCATGTGAGCATGATTAAAGCAAATTTTGTTATCAATCAGCCATTCTTTGAGGGACCTTTGTTAAAATGTTGTCTGTCTTTCACTGATTTCATTCCTGAAGGTCTCTGTGTTACGAGCTGGGTATTACTCCTTTAGCACTGAGGGTATTAAGCAACGTGTTGGTGGCTGGTGTGTGTATTTCTAGAAAGAATTAGGTTAATAGCATGGAAAGGGTGCAAGGAGACTAGGAGGAAGAGGGTGGGTATTTTTGGTGTCCTGACCCAGCTAGGTCTGTGATAAGTAGAAGCCAGTGTGATTCTTGCCTGGGTCTGTAGTTAGTGCCCTGGAGAGGCTGGTTAGTCATTGCACAGCAGCCCAGCCTGGATCCACTTGGGAATGAAGTAAACACCTTACTGTGACTTCAGTTCCAGGTGACAGAGGGCTCCTGGGTGCTGCAGGTTTAGAAATCCTTCTGTGTAGCAAAAATTTGGTGGAGTTTTTTAATTTCTTAATCAGAGGAGTACAGTCTGTGTTAGTTAACAACCAGAAAGTTTCCTTATTGACTCTGCTTTGACCCGTGATTCAAATTTGTCAGTGTTGGTAGAACACACAACAATTTTTGGCTTATACGTTGGCACATGGAGGAGAAGTTTGCGGTGAAATAGTCGGTTTTCATGGCATTAAGAACACTTTGGGACTCCAGTTGGTTCCTGCAGAAGTTCAGAAGTTCTATTTACTGAACCATTCCTTACCGCCTAGGAAAATGGTTACTTAATCAGCGGATACACCCTCTGTAGTTCTTTCCCTGGATGTAGTATGTTGAAAGAGACACCCTTTCTCTGAATTGGAAGGAGCTAAAACATATTCCTCATCTGAAGTATGCTGATATTGACTAGGTGGAGAAAAAAGTCAGCCTTGCTTACTTTCTGGTTCCTGCCCGCTTCACCTTTGCAATTCAGCATGCCCTGAGTCCAAGAGCTTGCCTTTGTGGCCTCGGAAAAAGAAACCGTTGTAGCTTACACTTCATGGAAATGCGAACTTTGAAAAATACGAATTTTTTAAAAAGTTTAGGTCACAAAAATGCACATACTTGTGATTAACTAAACTTTGATTTTGGGGAAGTAAGTTTTCAGTGTTCTGGCAGAATAGAAGCTGTTGGCTGTTCCTTGGAAGCCCGCCTCTGCCACCGTCTGTGACCTCTGTACTCATGAACTTGGTCTCAGGAATTTTGCTGTCTCACTGACATGCAGTGTGGCACCGTGACCTTCGGTGAGATGGCATCAAATCGGCACACTGACAGTCAAGTAATAGATAGCAAGGTCCAACTGGCAGCTAGAGTTGAAATTTTTTTAGCCCTGATTTTCCTTATGTAATACATTCGTGTGGATACATTCTTATATATTTCATTGTATGTCTTGGTGTTTGGCCACAAATCATACTGAGGCGTTTCTCTTGTGTACATTCTTCTCCCTAATCAGTGTTTCACTAGTTTTTGGAGAGTGTGTTCATTTCACTTTTGAGTTATTGGTGCTTCCAGGTAGTCGCTTGGATAAGCCACGAATATTGTGTCTGTCCTTCTTGGTTCGCTGAGGTTCCAGGCCTTGTTTTTTCAGACTGTTGGTGTTATGCTTCCCAGAAGAAGACCTCTGCAGTAGCTCATAGCTTCCCACTGCTTGCAGTATATACTTCTTTAATTATTCAGGCTTAGATCTAGAGATATTTTCCACTATTTTTGCATGACTATATTCTAATGTAGAAGGGATGAGTGAGCTGTAAACAAACAAAACTGTATCATATCCAGAACCTGTACTTCCACATAGCCCTATTACTTAAATATCATGTGATTGTCCCTTTTGTAGGTGAGCGTAGTGTCTTTCAGTTGGCTGTTTTCCATTTGAACTTAATTATGGCATGTGGAGTCTTTGCTGCCTCTTCCATTCCAAAACACAGCTTTGATGCATAGTAGTATGTTAAATCAGCCATAGCCAATCGGAATTCTGAATATCTGACTTGTATTGCTTATATAAGAAGGCAAATTTTTAGATGGCAATTGCATATTTAGAAAGATAATTTGTCTTCTAAAAACAGAATTTTTTGAGCGCTGATGTCAGAAGTGTGATGCTTCTGTAGGATTCGGTGTTTCAGGCTTTGCTGGGAACCAGTGTTATTTTCAAAAACAAACCAACCCAATTCTTTTAGTTCATTAACAATTCATTTTAAATATAAACAAACAGAAGTAATTGAACTGCCATGTGTTCTACATGTGATGCATTTCTTGGTGCCTAAATCTCTAATTTTATACTTCATAAAAATCACAGCAGATACTTGTTCCTTCACATAAACTAAAACCATGTTTACATTTATCTAAACTTTCTTGTAGAAAAATAATTTTTTTGTGTACATACATAGCCATGCATTCACCAAATACATATTTGGATATGACTTGAAGGTAGGATAGCTATTGCATAGTTTATTACCTGCTGCTATTTATTTTGACTGATTATCATTGACTCATAAGTGAAGCTAGGTATTTTACTGTTTATATATCCGATATCCTTTATATCTTTGATACAAGTGATTTTACTATAAATTAGAAATGAAACTGTATTTTTTCAGTGCTTGGTGAGTAGTAGTAGATTTGTTTTCAATAATGTTACCTATTTGGAAAGTATTTTCCATTTTAAGATAATAAATTCTTGGGTTTTTCCCTCTTCCCTATGCTGTTTCGTAGGGCACCTTTCCACATGGCATAGACATTCTAACTGCAGCTGATTATTTCGCTGTTGGTAACAGAGTTAACTGTTATCTGACTATAAGGTAAGTTTCTAAGCATTAGTTTTCTTAAACATGAGTGACCCCTTTTACATAAGGAAATATATGTCTGATTGTTTCACCTTACTGAACATTATGTTTATTACTGTTGTTTCTGAATAAATTAAAACTTGTTTTTTCTTATTGCTGCATCAAACTGCTTGTTATGTGTAAGACACAGTGAAAATGTGACCATGATTTCCTTGTCTGCGTGGAGGATGCAGCCAAGAGGCAGTATTCACAGGTGTCGCGGAACTGTGTGAGCTGGTCTTAGATAAGAGTGGGGGATTTTGAAGTGCTGTAGTAAAAGGAGAGGCTGTTATGATGGCAGACAGACTCTGATGTGTGTAAAAAAAAAAAATAATAAACTAAAGCCCGTTTTAAAAAAGACTTTGCACAAGTTGTTGAATTTGTCATTTGTGCATAGACCTTTAACTTGAGTGGCTGTATTTTTCATAGCTCAGTAAAAATCTAACCACAGTATGCAGTTGCATTTGAAAAATCTGATCACTGCAGGATGGAGTCTGCAAAGAGTGTAATGGGAAATACCGAAACTAGCGTGGTGATGCTATAAATCAGTAGCTTGTCTTGGAATACTGTCTTCTGTTCTGGTCAGCTATCGGAAAACACAATAATGCTGAAGTCAGGGGAATTCATAGGCAAGCTGGGTGCGCAGGATGACTAAAACAAACGTAAGATTGCACTTCCTCATTAGAAGATGAAAAAGACTCAAGGCTGGGTTCGAGCTTTAGTTGTCTAAGACAGTCTAGCCTAGGTGTCTAGCCTCTCTCCGTAGCCAATGCAAAGAGACAGGCACCTACAGAAGGTGATTCAGATCTTTTTAAGATAGGTCAGATAAATTGCACTATGGAGTTGCACGTTGCTCAGAAACGAGCAGGTTAGGAAGGCTTGGAAAGGTTATATTCTTGGGGAACAGAAATAGCAAACAGATGTGATGGTGTATGCCATTGCCAGCTTTGTGACTTCCAATGAGCAGTTTTTTGAGAAAATTTGCACTGGAACCCTCTATCTTCTCCTCGACTATTACTTTTTAAAAAAAATATTATTATTAATGTCTTCACCTCCATATTGTCCCTTTTGTGCATAATCATTTCAGGCCGTACATATGTTTACCTTTTACCTACTGTCATTCCTTCTGGGGTCCACACCCTCCTCCTACGTTGATGCCCAGAGCTCCCGCCTACTGAGCCGAGGTGGGGAGACGCAGTGGCTTGGTATTCGATGCTGCTCTAGATTCATGTAACATCCATGGGATTTTTGTAACTCTGGCTTTTTGTACTAGTAGACAATCGAAAATATTCAAAATTGACAAAGCAGTTTCTGTTTTCTCTCTTTTTATAATTTTGGCTTGAAGACTAATATTCTACTTACTTTTTGAGAGCTGCATTATTAATATATTATTTATTTTCAAATACTCATTTATTACTCCTTTCATTGTGATTTCCAGGGTTTTTGTAGGAACGTTACTTATCAGAGTGGAAGTATTTTTGCTGTTGATTTCTTTCTTCCACTCTTATTCCTGCCTTTAAATTGTGCAACAGAAAGAATAAATGTGTGCATACTTTATAACTAGTTTTATGCACTTAGCGTGATCCCTTGAAACCATGTTCAGTGTTATTAATCCAGCTCTTTGTAAAGTATTTGTCATCTCATTCATTATTTTACTTTTAAACATCTTTACCATTTTGATCTTCAAGCAGGATGTCATTATTGGGGTCAATACTTAAGTATTTCTGTATTTTTTTCTGAGTAACATCGAAGGAGAAGTACATAAGCATATATTTGGCTGCACAGAAAACGGATGTCATTATGATGTGGTAGGAAGAATGGGCCTTTCTGATTGGTATGCCTTAAGGTGGTGTAACTGTTTATGTAGCTGGAAAAAGCTGCTTGAGGTTCATATGCCAGATCTAGAATCTTTAGCTGCCCTTCCCCCCCCTAGATAAAACAGTCCTGGGACACTTTGTATGCCAGCACAGTGCCGCTATGTGAAAGGGAGCTGTGCGGGTGTGAAGGTTGGTAAGCTAGATTCCTCAGAGCAATAAAAGCTTGAAAAAAATGTATCAATTTCTACTGCTGAACTTCGTTTTCATTAATATTCTTGTAGAGAAGCAGTATCATATATATATGATACATATATGTGTGCGTGTATAAATAGTTGCTTATATCCTTTTAAATCTAAATAGTTTTATGCAAGTTGTTCAAGCTGGATGCCTTTTTGAAACTTCTTGCTGGTGTTCTTTGGAGGATTCAGCTCAAATAACTATTTCTGAGGATGGAAGGTAGAGGAAACCCATTTTGTGTGAACAGGGAGTAAAGAGTTTATGTAATTACAGGAGTTCTGGGCTTTTTAAAGCAGAGTTAAGGGAGAAACTTCTTAATCTAAGTAAAGTGGGATACAAAAATCTTACCATCAACATTATCAGGAAGGCTAGACTTGTATCCAAGGCTATGTGCATTACTCAGTAGGGTAAAAGAGATGAGGACTGTAGTTAAAGCTACAGACATCGACCAAGAGATCAAGTTTGATGACCTGGGCAAGGATGTTCCCATTAAAATGGCTGGAAAGAATGGTGAGTGCTAGAACTAGCACCCAAAAAACAGCTATGAAGAAGAGACCTCAAACACTGCATGGGAAGCCTGTCTATTATTGTACGGTCTTCCAGAACAGGGAAAGGAAACAGAGAGTAATGAATTCTATCGTTTCTCAACTGGTTGTTGATGCCAGCAAAACCAACTGTGTAATCCTCCTCTAGGGCTCGCAGCAGCAGTAGGTAGTACTTGTGTATCCTGTATTGGCTCAAGGGGCTGAGGTCGGTGCTGTGGATTTCAGGATTCCTAGTCTTCTGATGAATTGCAGAGATTACCAGTATGGTAATATGCAACAGTATTTGGGTTTTGTCTTTGTTTTGCTTCTAATTACGCACACATGTATTAATGGAACACTATTATGGTTGTAAAGTTAATCACTCGAAAGATATGAAAAGGTGAAATTAAGGTAATCTGTGTGTCCTTAATTTTGTCCCTTTATGCATGTCGTTTTGACACAAACACGTTGTACTGATTGTTTAGCTTTCCAAGATTATTTAACATACATCAGATATACTGAAAAAACATTTCACTTTTGTTGACCTTAACTTTCAGTAGTTGATGCTTCTGAAGATTGGAAAGCAAGCGTGGCTGTAAAGTTAGATAATTATGCAGGCTACCTAGAAAATTAATTCTGGTGTTCCCTTACCTCTTAGCCTTGACTTTGTAGCTTGAACATTTTTGTCAGAATTGACTTTTTGTGTATGCTTGATTTTTAAAAAGGACAAATTAAAAGCTAGTATTCAGTTTGGGACCATTGTATTTTTGAAGTTGTAGCATGTTTCTGTAACTTAATTTTACTTTGTACTGTGGATTGCATCATTGATATGTTTCTCTAATCTGAAATAATTAAGTTAATATACACATCTAGATTTTATAGAATGAAACAATGGGAATTAATTATTTATTTTTCCTTTTTATTGCTATCAAGCTTTTTGTACGTATAGTGTTTTTTATAAAAAATCTGAAATTTTTACAAAAGTGTTTTAATTTTTTCAATAATTGTAAGATATTTCCGATTGTGTTATTTCATTCAGCTGCATCTCATATAGGAGAAGGCATATTTAAGTAATTTTTTTGGTTGCTTTAAAACTGGAGGTTTTAAGTCGTTGGAGTAGCTTGTTTAAAGTGCATGCAGATGTTGATTCTTGTACTCTGTCTACATGAACATTTCTTTTTCAGTGTGTATATTGCTGGCTTTCCTGAGTATACACAGCCAATGATTGATCATTTAGTTAACATGAAGATTAACCACTGGGATAGGTAAGTTCATAAAGTCTGAATATGAATATCCACAAGTGACTATTCTGCATATCATGCTTTCCCATATTATTTTTGTAATTTTTACTTACACTAGAGTTTGCAATAGCATTTGACTGAAGGAAACTGGGCAAGTAGTAGCTGATGTTATCTATACCTCCCTAGCATACTGTCACTTAAAACATGTTTATGAATTTTGTCTTTTTGCCATGACCTCAATCTGTTAATAGATTAATAAAACACATTTATATGGTATATAGTGTATGTGAGGGGTAAACACCATCACCATACAATTATCATAATTGAAGTAGATTTCATGCATAGAGATGGTGCTTAGTCATATTCAGTGTTCATGAAGATTAAAATATGTATAACACAAATGAGATTATATCAGTGCTGATAATAGTTTGCATCATGAGAAATAATAATAGTTTACTGTAGTGTCCCTGCCAATGCATAGAATGAGCCCTCAGGTTCTACCATCCACACTTATGTTTTTCTTTGTCTCTTTCAGCAATAAGTTCTATTCATATAGCTAAAAGCTAGCTGTAGGCTGTCTGTTTGGTCCGTGGGTTTGTGTTGTTGGCTTTTTTTGGGGTGGGGGGAAGCATAGGATGGACAGAGAATACTGCATTTTTGCATATTGCTGAGGTCTTTATTTTGGTTGGAGGTAGAAGACCCTTCCTGATGTTACTTTTTTTCCAATACGTTAGTTACTTCTACTAAATTGCTAACTCCCAAAAATCTAAAAATGCTTTTTTATATCTTCAGTGTTATTCGAGAACTTTCAACCAAAGCTCTGCATAACCTTACTCCACGGGCTCCTGAATACATGGCAAATGTGGGTAGGTAACACGTAAGTTCCGCATAGCATGCCATACCAACATTCCAGCTTATGTAGCAAAAATGTACTAAGAAGATTTAAATGTGCTCCATGACTTAATAAAAACTAAGACTTTACCTGCAACTTAATACAGCATAGAGACACTAATGGCTTTACCAGTCTTCAGATTTTATGCAAAAATTATAAAATACTGCCAGATCTTTTTTTATCTGGGGAGTGGACTTTAGTTATCCAGCTATGCTGGACCCTACCAGTTCCGAGACAAATAAATGGGTGTAGCTCTGTTGCAACTCTTCAGGCAGCTATCCCTTGGATTCCTAGCTTTAGCTTTGTTGATATGGCTTTGATGTCATAAAGGGTGAGGGGATCTGTTTTGTCTTGTCCAGTCTGACATCTTCAGAAGAATTCCTTTTTGACTGCTGTGTGTGTAATCAAACGCTCCCTGGCATGGATTCCGGATCCTTTGCTTAGCCCGTCCAAGGTTCTGAGGCTGGACTAGCTGCTCTTTGGTCTGGCTGAAAGGCAGCAGCTGACACCCAGTGGGCTGTAGGTACGGATCTTGCTGAGGCTCCTTGTAGCGGTCCGGGGAGATGCACTGCACGTGGAAGTGCAATTCCATGGAAGTACAAGCTTCATTTCCCTTACCGCTCAGCCATCCCAGTGCCTAACAGCAAGTATGTTACTTTATTTACGCCAAACAGGGAGGTAGTTGAGCAGACAAAGTGTCTTCTTGTGGTTTAGTATGCTTTGTCAGTATTTACTTATATTTTTAAAACTTGGTTTTTATATAATGGACAGGATATATTGGCCTAACTTCGCAGAAATGGTTTTCCCATATTATTTCTAGGCAGACGTCATTACATTTAGAACTATGATCTGTCGCTATGCTTTGATTTTTTAAAAAAAATAATAATTATTTGATCTCTTTCAGTGTTGCCAAGACTTCTGCCTTTATCAGTGGGCACAGATCTGCATTCACGCCATGGGGCAATTCTTGCCTGCGCTGAGATCACCCATGCACTGTGTAAATTAGCAGAAGAGAATAACAGGTATAAATGCAAGATTATCTTGACTATAAATTTTCCTTTCAAGTCTCGTCTATTGAAAGCTTCCTGAGTATAATTATGGAACTCTCCATCTTACTGAACTTCTTTTCAATTGAATTTTTGTTTGTTTTGATCAGTCATGCCAAACCTTCACGTTTTATTCAATGATGCTATAAACTTTAGTCTGAATTCATCATCAGGAAAGTGAGATCGTTTGCTGCCTTACTTGAAAGAGTTCAAAGTTACCATTTAAATATAGATTAACCCCCCTTTCCCAATTAAGTATGCTGTCTTCCTAGTGAGGGGGACAGTCTTTTATCTTCAGTGTTAGAGAAGTACCTCCTCAAGCAGCTTGTTGAGTTGGACTGATTTAATTGTTGCTGCTGAATGCTGGTCCAGATATATATGTGTGTGTGTGTATGTATACATAGGGAGAGAGAGAGAGATACATATGGGTGTATGTGTGTGTACACAAACACATATTACATATAGGGGATGTAGCCAGAGTAGTTGACAGAATTATTTGGAGATGTCTTTGCTTTGATGTTGTGATTAAAGAAATGAGTCATTCAACTTTCTTTCACAAGAATCACATGTGAAAAATGGTTGAAAACCTTTATTGCAAAACCTGCAATTTGAAAGTTGTGTTAGCAGTAGAATTTTATACTAGCATGACTTAAATTGGAATGAGCAGCTGTTTAAGATCGAGGCAGTGGAAAGTAAGGCTCCAGTGTGCAAACTTCACTGAAAATAAATACAGTTTTGCAGGAGTCATAGATATGTGTACCTTGAAGAAAGGTATTGTAAAGAAACAGACAGACTTTCAGGGTAATTTTTGTCTAAAAGTTGGATAATTACTCTCTGGTTAATCTTTTCTATTTTACTTCTGAGAACATTCTGATGCAGTCATACAAAGGTATCTAAAGCGGTGACATCTAACGAATCTGATGTTGTCATTGTTTGTACAAGCTGAATATACTGAAATGAATTAAAATAATAGATACCAAAGTGTGCGCTGATTTTTATCGCTTTAATTATTGACAAACAAGAATTGTATTTACCAATAGTGTCTATTAAAAGAATTTGTGTTAATCTTAGATTTCCCTTTTCAAGTAAGTTGGAAAGCTAGAGAAAAAGAGGCAGAGCATTTTTAGGAGTAGGAAATATTTGAAATTAGTGGAAAAATTGCAGAAATGTTGGAGTCCAGAAATACAACTGAGCTGAGAAGTGTATTTGGCATATTACTGGTTATAATGCTATTAGTAAGTGACACTAAATTTTTTAGAGTCCTTTAAGAATGAGCTTGCTACATGATAAGGAAAGAACTTAGGTTGTTATGTTTGCTGAACTATTTAGAATTAAATATTGCATGTTTATGTTGAGCATAATTTGGAAACCAAATGATTGTTTTTCTGTTTGCAAGTACAATGAAGTCAGAAGAAAAATTATAGCAAAATTAGGAAACCAGTCTTAAACATTTTGTATACCTTTGCAGATCTGTAACATACTACTTCAATGAAAAGTCATTGGAGGGACTTAAGCAAATCCATCAAGAGGTTTGTATCAAGTATAAATGTATATTTTTACCTGGAATGTTGTATTATTTTAAACAAACAATTAAGACAGCTGTTCTCCACCTTCCTCTTCCCTTTGCCAAAAGTAAACAATCTCACAAATACAAATTCGGAGATGCATTCCAGACTGCCTGATAGCCTTGCCCACGTGTCTTACTCCAATATAATTTTGTATTTGGTCCCTTTGTGTTCTGCCAGCTTCATGGCTAAGCCACTTTCTCTGCTGCTGTCAGTTACACTTCTGAAATAACTGCGTGTGGTTTTGCTTTGTCTTCCTTTCGCCTTCAGTTTCTTCTCCCTTTCTGTACATACTGACTGGCCTTGCAGATAGATGTATGGCTCTTGCCTTAATGTGACCATGCTCGAGAGATCTAGTGATTCCATTCCTTTTTTTATATTTTACTTTATTGGGATTTCATTGCTAAATCCTCGCATCTGTAATTTACCAGTTTATAGATCTTGAAAATCATATTCTGTATTTCATCTGATCCATTGTCTTCATTTCTCCTTATGACAAATGAAGTCTTTGTCCTGCTCATAGCAGTTTCAAGTGCTTCTGTGGAGATAATTTTGCCTGACTTGTCCCTTTAATTTTAAGTCATCCTGCGTTCTTTGGTTTTTTTTTTCTTTTGGCTCCTATTTCTTTCCCTTATGGAACAGACAGTACTCCAGCGTTCAGGCTCCTCCTGGTTTTCTGCAGTATCTGTAGTTGCTTTTAGTCCCAGTTCTGATGTGCTAAAGCTGTCAGGCTTCACCATTTACCCGTTATGCTTTAAAGTATGTAGGTGCTTGCTCAATTCTGTGCATAGGTGAAACCTTCTGCCACAGGTTGAAAAAGCATCTCTCTCTCCTTCAGTTTTCCTACGCTGAAATGCCTGAAAGCTTCCTCAGCAGTAGCTGTACTGTTACAGTGGCCTTATTTTGCTGTGATACTTTCCAGTTTCTGCTGTTGTCTGTTGTTATAAATAATCTGCAAATTTGGTGTAAACTCTTTTTTAAAAATCTGGGGGTTTGGTGTTTTTACTACATAGAAATTTGATAACCTTTGATACAGTTTTTTTTAAGATGGCCTGTAATTTAAAATGAGATATTTTTTCAGTCACGTTTGAACTTTTGTGCAAGTTTTTTTCTGTTTAATTTGTAGCTAACAAAGTTGTTTTCAGACAATGCAGTATATCATCATTTTAAAAAGGGCCAGCTGTGGAAAGTAGATGTATTTTAAAAAGCCAAACTAGCTTCCAGGGTATGTGCAGGAGCAGCTAGGGTTTGGAATTAAGAGAATTTATGGATGTGTTAAATTGATTTTCTTTTGAATACAAAATTCATATGGATGTAGAGAGCTTTTCTTGAAAAGATTTACCTTTTGAATTTTATTGATAAAATAATCCGGTGTTGCCTAGCTCACAGTGTGTAGATGTTGGATACAGGGAGGGAAAATGGAAACACTTGCATGAAACTCTGCTAACACGAATGTTTTTTGCTTCCCCCCCCCCCCCCCCCCCCCCCCCCCAGCTTTGCAGTCGTCAGTTGTACAGGTGAGAAAATGGATGCAAAAATTATATTTTTTTGTATTGGAAATTATCAATTAGAGGTAATGTGAACAGTAGGGTCTTGGTGGGATTTTTGGTTTGCACAAGTTACTTGCAGCTGCTATGGACTGCCGGTCCCTCACGGTTCCTCCAGATGCAAGCACGTGCGTTCCTTCGGCTTTGCCTGCCTGTTGCAGAGGCTGGTGCCGTTCTGTAGTGGTTGTGGTGTCTGGAGGGCGCGACGCACAGGCAGGTCAGGTTAACGAGAAAGTGGTAAGTACTGGTCTCGGTATTGTGATAGAGACAGTTAAAGGAAAGAATGTGGAACAGAATGTGCTTGCTAATCCGTGGCTTCAGCAGTGTGTAATGGATTTCTTTCCCATTATTCACCTCTACTGTAGTACTTGCGTGGTTCAAACAGGTCTATAGAAATGACCTTTAATAAGTTAATGAGTCCAAAATTTATTTATTTTTTAAAGGAGCTTCTATCTAAATTCTAGAATTACTTTCTTCATCCTGTGTAATGAGTAGGCCAGGAGGATTACGAAAGGCTCAATGCAATTTTTCAACCCTTGGCGCCAAAGAAAATGTAAATGAGTTTTCACTGAGTTGGTTTTAATTTCCTATTTATTGAAGCTTCCAGGAAGTAAAAGCAATTTGCCTAAGTAACTGTTAAATAAATGTGAATTAAAACTGGTATATGAGTTAAGAGGTTCTTCCTAAATTTCAGGAAATCAAAACATAACGATTGACTTGTATTCCCTAATGATTGTATGTGTGAGTGAGTGTCTTTTTCTGCTTTAACTGACAAATTCTTTGAGCTTTTGAGTGGTTTAGTTCACTTCTTTGCACATGTCATATCTGAAAACAGAAAATATTAGTAGTTTTTGTATAATTAATGGCAGTTCAAAGAATTTCTATGTAAGTTTTTGTATCCTGAAACTATGTGAAAAAATGTTGAAATTTACTTTTTGAGGGTTGTACATACTGATGTGAAACTTCCATTCCAAAGGTAGCTTGTACTGGTGGATGGTTCTAATGCTGATACTGTATATTAGTGTCTTTGTGGGTGGCTCTCTTGGCTCCCATAAATTCTTTAATGTCAGGGTGGAGCTTGGGTGTAATTTGTTTTTGTCATAATGTGCACTTCTTGCACTTAATGGTATTTATAAGATGCCTACAGAAATGTTTTCATTCTAGATAAGACTTGTAATTCAACTCCAAGCACAATTGATTCACTACTGTTTACTCTAATACTTAGGCTGAGACAGAGCTGTCTAATATAATCCATATTTTAAAATATTGGTATGCATGAAATATTTTAAAATAGGACAAGAAAAATAAACTAGGTTATAAAAACAAACCAGCAATTTGAGTATTGCTGGGCAAGCATTTAGTGAAACAAGCCAAACTTGTTTCATGATGAGTAATTATTGCACATAATATTCCAAAGATTTCCATTTGAGAAATTGCTACCGGGAATTTTCGGTGTAACAACATCTTGTAGGAATGTTGAAAACCTGTGTGTTTTATTTGTGTTACTAGTTTTCAGACTGCATTAACAAAAAGCATCAGGCCACATGTCTCAACTGTTTATTAGATATTTTGCTTTCACTTCTGGCAACAAAGTAGCTGTCTTTTTGTGGGTTACATGGATTTTAGTGCTTTGGTCGAGCTTCTTTCAGACATTGTGTTGGCCTGTGAGAAAGGAAAAGGAAGTGTGAAAATGCTGCAATGGTTTTTTTCCCCCCTTTTAAAAGTTGTAATTTATAAAATTTAAGTTGGAAAATGTGTCATGGGTTTCTTGATTGTCTAATGCTCTAGGATTCCATTGAATCCATAAGTACCTCAAGTAAAAAAAGATGAAGCCAAAATGCTGTAATGGAGACCTTCATATAACTCGCCATCTTACTTTATTTAGCAGCCTTTGTAATCTCTTTAACCTGAGTTTGAATGATGGCCATGAATTATCCTTCAGACAGGACACAGTCCAAGTTTTGAGCTATACTGCACAGTCTCTCAATTTTGACTATGCTTGAAGCAATCAAATTTGTTTATTCTAATTGTAGAAAATCCTGTCCTCTACTGTAATAACATTTTTTTTAAAAATGCAAGTATCTTTCTGTCTTCCTGTGTGTAAGTCCTTTACTGGGTTTACCATAGCACGCTGAAAAAGGGGAATGCAAGTCCAGGCACATCAGTATGTACTTCCTTCCATTAGTCTGGATTCTGACACATTTGATGCACCAGTTTGTCTTGAGGAGCTGGTTGGTTTGAGCATTTGCATGTGCACTTCCAGGTGAGCATTGCGCAGTGAGCCTGATTTTCTGTATTAAATGGGCACTAGTTATAGCAAGTCCTATGCAAACCATGCCACTTAGAGTATTCCTTCATTGTGCCTCTTTTGTGCTATACGGGTTCTAGAGTTCTAAAAATTGAGCTATATTGTCTTTGCTTTAAACATGACTTCTGTATATAAAAACCCAAGACAAAAACTTGTGGCATCTGTTGCCTTAAGCCGTCTTAGTTTGGGACTGGAAGTCAGCCTGCCACTTTAAACGTGGTGTTAATGATCAGCTCGATTTGTATTATGCTTCCACTGAACCAGCACAGTTAGTATCTTTTTTTTTTTTTTTTTTTTTTATCAGGTACATTTCTGTAGTGCATCTAACACCTTGTACTAGTTCTCGGTATGAAAAGTTGTCAAGAAAAAATATTTTTAATAGTTCTGTTAAGATTCTTTAAAAAGGCATCATCTGATACAAGGTTCTTGACTTAATATTCAGCTGAATAGATGTTCAGAATTTTTTTTAATCTCCTTTCTTGTAGCCGGTTCTGAGTCTGATAATGTAGGTCTCAATACACAGAGCTGGGTCATGAGATAATGAGGGACGGATACAGAAGCGCTGCAGATGGGTGTGCTGGGCTTCCTCCAGGCAATTGCACTCTACCTCTGTATTTCAGCAAATGTTGTGTTTATTTGGCCTCAGGGGTGCCCCTCGGAGCTGGCTGTGACATTGGCACGGTGTGTGCTAGCGACTGCTACACTGGGTGACGCGCTCAGCGCGGGATGACGTGCTCAGCGCAGGGTGCCGTATGCCAGGGTTTGCTCTGAGCTGCTCTTGTCACATGTGAAGGGACGGGCTGTGGGTATCACACGCCCAGCTACGCGAGACGAGCAACTGTTGGTTTTTAGAACAGCAGCCAGTGCAAGTTCGACTGTCATCTCCTGCATTGCAGCGTTTCCAGAAGAGTAAGGTAGCCGGTGGCTGTTGACAGGTGCTAGGTCAAAGAGAAACTCGTCTCATTTCAAAGACCTTTAAGGTTGCAACTAATCTTGATGGTTTCAGGGCAAATGTGTTTCTTGGCAGTCACCTCCATAAAAGAGTTTTTTAGGCCTATTAACTTAATCAGCAAATAATTCCAGCCTTGCAACAAAGCTCACCTTAACAATTGTTCCAAGTTTAAATTATTTTTTTGCGTCCAGCCGCATGATGGTTCCAGGAGATCATGCTATACTGTGTTCTGAAGAGTTACAAGGTGAATTTCTTTTGCTACGAACTGAAGTCACTGGGCAAACTCTTAGTTCCATAGAGCAGGATTTCACCTGGAGTCTTCTGGTGGTAGTATACGATACAAACAGTGTAGGGTCAGCACGTGAATTTACAGTAACCTAAAAATAGGTGTTTGTCAGCTTATAGTTCATTCTCTGCATCTTAAAGGGATGACCACAAAGGCTTTGTTAAATACACAGGTTTTTTGTCTATGCTCAAAGGTAGCTCTTTCCTCCTCTGTGTACCTTGCGATAGAGCCACTTGGTACTTCCAAAGCCCAGAAGTATACAGCCTGGACCTTTTAAGATACCTCAGTTTTACTGAGGACAAAGAGTTCCCATGGAAAACAATTGGTTACTATTCATGTGGACCTGAAAATACTTCTTCAGCAGGTGTTCTTAGCTTCCTGGAAATCAAGCATTTGCAATTGAATCTCTTCAGCTATTCCAGTAGTTTTAATTTCAGATTCAGATGTTTATGAAAATGTATATGCTATTAATTTATAAATAGCTTCAGTTACTATTATTTTTATGATCTTAAAGACGAACACTGAACTTCTCACAAAACCTAGGTTTTAAATAATTAAAAAATATAAATTCCACAAAAGTACCTTGAAGTTCTATATGCAGTACAAACAGCACTGCTGTTGGTTCTGTTTCAGGCCTATGCAATTTTAAGATAGATACCAGATTTCTTAGGTCAGTAATCTTAATTCATCAGCTCTAAAAGGGATTATCTATTTTGATTGTATTTTCCACAAATAAATTGTGACTCATCCTCAGGTGTTTCTAGGAGGGAAGCATTGCTGTAGAGCTGCACATTGGCAGGAATGCTTAGGAAGTCATGGGACTTGGGCACTGCGTCGGTCAAGTTACAAACTGAATTAATAATTAAACCTTGAAACAGGTACATATAATGTGATTCAACTTGTGGATGTGTCTTTAGAAGCAAAAAGGGAGAATACTGACTGTACAGCAGAATTCAGAATCTCTGAATTAGGTAGATCCGTATCTTTTTAATTTAGTGAAATACTGTAGAGCAAGATAAAGTTAATAGAAAGATGCACATCGTGTTTGACAAACTAAACAGTGACTGAGGAAAGATCTAGAATTATGATAGAATTATCAGTTCTTACAACTGAAATATGTATGAGCTGTGGAAAGGAGAAAAAAATTTGGATACGTTGATGGACACAGTGATGTCTAGGCAAAGAACTAACTTGAAAAGTTCTGCAGAGAAGAGCATGTGGTGTTGCAGTGCCTTCAAAGATAATTTGATTATAGTTTCTGCATTACGTGGAAATCTGACTATGCAAATCACTGTCACCATTCTTCATTCTTGCACAGGGACAATAATCCTCAGTGGAGCTCTAAACTCTGAAATTAAATTGAGCTGATGTAATGCCAGAGGAAGGGATAGCTGTCAGATTATTAATGTAAGAGTAGCTCTAAGTGGCCTGACTTCCTTATTGGCAGTGTGAAGAAGTGGAGAAGAGCAGCCTTTATGACTCAGTTCTTGCTTTGTAGTTTGAACAGAAGTCCGTATCTGAATCCTTGCATCAGCAGACTGTGTTGCACACCAAACAAATTTACAGGATCATTATTTTATACTCATTTGCAGTAAGACAACAGACAAAAGGCAAGGAATGGGTGAGGACAAAATGAAGGGAAAAGAAATGTTGAAGAGGAAGGAGCCTCACCGTGTCATTCTATTTTTGCCACTGTCTCGACTCCTTGCATCATTTCTTTGTTTTCTAATTTAAATTTTTTAGAAGCTGGAGAGCAGACAATGTGGCAGGAAGGTGGGGTAGATAATACAAAGACCTTATCAGCATGGAGATGTGGAATCTGTGCTTGCTTGCTTTGGTGATAAACTGAGTTGTAGATTATTGCATTAGCTTTATATATTGATTGTCAAAAGCAAGTTTCCCAATTAAAGGAAGACTGATCTATGGCACATGAGAATATTCTGGAGCTGATGTCTCTGCGTTCCCTGAAAATCCAATGAAAATGTTGAGCAGTCAAAAACCCTGTCGTGTTACAGGAGGCATCTACTTGTATGGAATGGAAAAACTTGTTTAAAATGTTTAGGCTTTTGAAGCTCATATAAAAGGATAAGTTGGAGAACAAAGTTCTAAGGGTTGTTAGGGTTGCTAGGTTTGCCTTCTGAGCATAGCTACTAATTTTATTGTGGGGAGGGAGGAGGAGAGGAGGGAAGAAAAGGTTTAGAAAAAAAAAAAAGAAACCCAAGCAAATAAACAGAAAAGCCTTTGTTGTTCCTCCTGCTTGCTGAGAGTTTCTGCCAGAGCGTGGTCATACAAACAGGTGATTAAGGGTTTGGCACACCTCAGGGAGGAAATACTGCAGGAGTGAAGGGAGACAAGAATAAGGAGTCGAGGGAGGAAATATCCAAAGGAAGGGCAGGGGTCAAAGGTTCATAAAATGGAAAAATTAAGCCACAGAGGGTGACACAGAGCAGAACACCCTCAGCAGCGCTGAGGGCACCTTGGGGATATCCACGTAACCAGCAGGCATTGCCGAGCGGGGTGAGGAGATGTCCCTCTGCCAGAGACATGAGATGCTGAATACTGGAGACAGGCCCTGCCATTGTCGGGGTGCTCCCGCTTCTCCCCACTTTCTGCCCAGTTCAGACTGTCCCTTCCTGGTGCTACCGGTGGCCAGGCTGGTGTTCGGACAGGGCAGCTGGGCTGGCTGAGCCTGAGGTCCCAGCTGGTGAGACCATCCTTACGTTATATGCACTTACTTCAGGAGGGTCCGAAACATCTTGTGTCGTTTGTTTCTCTCCTTTTCTGCTGTGTTGGAAGTTTTTACCCCCTTGTTTGTGGTGATGAATGCAAAACGACCTGGGAAGGGGCTTTAGTAGGGAGGGAGGGGGAACCTTGCCAGGAAAGTAAACCAGTTAGCATTTATGAAAATGGAAACTGGTAAGTGAAGTTTCTATTGAATATTCCAGAGATGAAGATTTTGTTAAAAAATTGCATGTAATTGCTTTTCAGTCATGGAAGTCAGAAGCTCGTAGAGGCTGTATGACTGAAAAGTCCTGTGGCAAGTCCCACAGGTTTGGAATGCTTCTGAAGCAAGTGAAAAGCAGAATGAACTTGACAGTCTTCTATTATTCACATTAAAAATTAAAAAGACTGGGACCATGTTTCTGCAAGAAGAATGTTAAATATTCCGGAAGGTTTTGTATAAATCATGCTGAAGTCAAGACAACAGCTGATTTAAAAAGAAGTAGTTCAGAGTTGGTCAAATACAAAACTGCAGGTATTTTGTGATCTGCTTTCATCCTGAAATGGTTTTGAGATTTTTGTTTTTCTCGCTAGGCAGTGTGCTGGCACTGCTCGTGGTGGGTTATTTGCTGAGGCTCTGTTTCTGCTTTACAGGGGTTTAGGTGGAGAACTGATGAGACCAGCTGGTAAGTATCACCACTGTGGTGTGAAAGCAGAAAATATGCAGTAATGAATTCTCCCCTTTACTTTTTTCCAGTTTGTTTTGCAGATATTGTGTTGAATGCATAAATAAAGTATGCACAGTAATTAAAAACATACATAGTTTGGAGGCCTATCAGAAGATGGCTACACCAGAACATCGGTTGTCAGCACACTTGTGAATAACGCTGTGTAAGAGTTGGCGATAGTTCTAGGGTTGATGTCACACATTCTCTCCTGTTGTGGCATGCAATGAATTTGCTTCAGGATTGAATTAGCTTCTTTCATTGATTTACTCTGATTCCTCTCCAGAAGACATGTGAGCAGTCCACTGAGACAGATGCGGTCACGTAACTGATGATTTTACAGTAATACATGTGTGTGCAAAGGTGAAGAATAAAGACCGTATAAACAACAGCTTGTGGAACGGGTGGTATCACAGAAAAGTTGATGGGTTGTTCACATGGATTTTGAAGATTGTTATATATGGAACCACTGTAAAAAGGAAGGGCATTGCAGCAAAAAGTGTCCGTCCTGGTAGCCTGGGTGGATAAGGAAATGATGCCAACTTGAGTTTTCTGCTCGTGGTTTGGATGGAGGAAGTGCTGCGCAGCAGATTCTGGCTTTGAAGATGTGAAGCCATCCAAACCTAGTGGGTGAAGGTGTTTCAGTACCAAGATGGAAGAGTGATCAAATAGAAGGGGTACAGGGGGCAGGGGATTTTTGCAGTCTTTGAATGAACTTAAAGTCTTGTGACATGATAATGCACGCTGAAAGAATAGGTAGTTTTTTGTCATATGTTTTAGCATTTAAGTAGTGGAATATTTCATAGTTTTGGAGAAGCACGAATGACAGTATTTTGGCATGATACAACTGTGTAGGTGGAATAAGTAGAATTGAAAATGTTCCACAAATTGCCTGCATGTCTAATGAAGATGATGGTCTCAACCACAACAGAGCTTAAAGAAGTGTAGAGAACTAAGGAACTTGGAACTAATTGTACTTAACCTTGTCTGTGAATAAATATTAGAACAAAGAAGCTGACATACAATATTGAATAGAGTTTGAGCGCAGGGAGCCTGATTGTGTGACATTACCACAGTGAGGACTGAATGCAAGAGTAGATTTGGAGCCCAGTAAGTTGGTTATAAATGAAGAAGATGATGAACTGTGTACAGAGCCCAGAGTAAGATTCAAAGATTAAGTTGTGGGACGAGAGGAAAACAAAAGGGTGGTATTATATAGAAGCTTGTTCTGTCCTCTCCCTCCTCTCTGCCAGCCCTCCACCACTCTTAAAGCAGTCAGATAGTGAGTATGGATGTATACCGATCTGTTTTATTTGAACTGATCACCAGGAGGTGAAGGATCCTGTATTCCCGAAGTGCTGAGTTTTCATTTGAGCAATGCAGTCAATCAATTGTATAGTAAAAGTTGGCAGTGTTTTCTGTGTTAATTGCTATTCCCCGGAACAACCTTGAAACACTAAAAAAAAATTCTATTCTGAAAGTGGGTTCGTAAGCGTAGAATTAATTTAAGTTTATAGATTTAAAATAATAAGGACTTAATTATTGACATTTTCTCATATTCTGAGTATCAAAGGAAATAAAGCTGCATCCAGTTTTATAGCTCTCAGCTCTGTGCAGCGAACAGATGCCAATCCTTGAAGGTCCAAAAAAGTGCTAATAAGAAGTAGGAAAACCTTTCATATATATTTGAATAGTTTTTTAGTGGCTGTAGCATTGTCCTTGTCCAGGATGGTTTACAATCAGTGATGCTACATAGCCCCTTACAGACTGGTATAGGAACAGGAAGGTGGCCAGTATGTACATATATGTACCTTAAATGGCAGAGGGGGGAAAACATACCACCAGACAATGGATTTGTATAAGTGATGGGACTAACTCGTGTCAGAGAACAGTTGCTGCAGAGCAGCTTTTTTTGTATGTAAGAATCACAAGTGTAACTTCCTTTAAATTTCTAATTTCACATTTTGGACTTCGCGAACTTTCTTTGGTTTAAAATTAATGTAACTTGATATGGTTATAGCTCCAAAATTGCTGCAATTTCTCATTTTTTTTCTATTTATCCAGTTACCAAACTTATTTTCTTACAGTCTGCACTTTAATTGAAAAGTTGTCGCTATCAAAAATGCCATTTAGAGGAGATCCAATAATCGGTATGTCATTTTTAAAATAACTTTCCGTTATCTTAGTTGTTATTCATTAAGCTAAAGTATTAACAAAAGATGCTTTTTAAAGAAGAAAGATGAGTGAGATTGGGCGGCCTAACAAATAAAAAAATACCAAAAACATACACAAATACTGCAACAGATGGCAATGTTTTTTGAAGATGTGTTTTTAGCTGTTTCCTAATGTGGGGGGTTTTCCTGTCAAGTTTTCAGCATCACCAGACACAGTGTTTGTGCTGTAAACTGTGAATTTAAACTGTAAAACAAATGAGAATAGCTATACTAATTGAGAATCACAACCTTGTTTATTTTGGAAAACCAAGGAAATACATCAATATGTATAATTGTGGGTCTTTGTGAAAAATAACACAGAGAAT
The DNA here is from genome assembly GCF_017639655.2 of Falco naumanni. Taxonomy (NCBI): domain Eukaryota; kingdom Metazoa; phylum Chordata; class Aves; order Falconiformes; family Falconidae; genus Falco; species Falco naumanni. Next base: position 114,963,389 of record NC_054054.1, read on the forward strand.
GTTGAAGTTCAGAAAGTAAGAAAAGTTAATACCATTTATGTGCCTTACTGTTTCAGGTGGCTGGCAGTGGTTAATAAACGACAGTCTAAGAAGCCTCCCTCTGGTTTCAAGCACTGCACGACAGCATATAAAGGTACAACGGTTCCTCCTTCATGTGGTCCCATTAAATACAGAATTAGAACTATTTTTGCTTTCTGATGGTGGATTATTTTCCATGAAATCTAATTGATTCTTAAATGTTTGTTTCTTAGATTGGATCAAGAAGTTTTTTGTGTTTTTTTTTTTTTTAAAAAAAAGAGAATTCCTCAAAATTCAAATGGAGCTTTTTGATTAATAGTTGACCGGCTGTCACAGAGGTTGTTCTTGTGTCTACATGTGGACCAAGGGCTTGGCAGGTGCTGCCACTGATGGTGGGCTGGGCTGGCCATCAGTGGTCGCTGGCAGTTGCTTGAAGCTCCTGGCTTTGGCTGCACGGTTGCATTGGTACGGTGTTTTGTGTCCGTTTTGGTGTGCCTGTAGTATGTACAAGGTATGTTGATATTTGGTAGTTTCAGAGAGCTTTGGTGAGAATCAAAAAGAAAGTCTGGATGATGTTCTCAGGCCTGATGTACTGAGGATCTTTGTTAACAGTGAGAACGCTGTGATCAACAGTTATTCAGGACAATGTGCTTAAATTTTCCATGAAACACTGTTGCAAATCCTTTTACTGTGCTCTCGAGCTACTCTTAATTCTGAATATTAAATCCAGATGGATATGTTTCGTGATATTTTATGTACATGATCTTAACGTCTCCAGTTATTTGCCTTAATTTTCCTGAGTAATACCATGACAGTTTGATCTTCTGCTCTTAAAGGCTCTACTGAATTATAAAGACAATTTTTGAATGCCCTGTTTGAGCTTATAGCCATCACAGAGACTATTTGAATATAACTTCTTGTGTTCATTTTGTTAGGTTTTAAAAATAAGATAAAAAGCCATTGCAAATATCTGGTCGCTCATCTTTTAGTCTTCCTTGGAAGACAGAGTAAACCAGAATGTATCCAAGTCACTGAAGAAAATTAAAGATTAAATTTGAATTCTTGGAATATTCTTTTGGCATTAGCAGTTTTTTCAAAGAGTTTGTATGTCTTTATAACTGGAACTTCTAAACCAAACTTAGAAGAATTAATTATAGACTTTAGAGAGTTGCGATTTGTTTGGTTAATATTAATCAGTGTTGAGCCAAGTATGTTTAGTAAATATCAGTTCTCACTTGATTTCTGTATATATTTTAGAGAGAAATAATTTTAAGGGCAATACTTAAGACATTAAAAAGTAACCTTTTTTCCTGACATACAGTATACTCTGCCCATGTAACTTAATGCATTTAGAGTGAAAACTATTCTTTTTAGAAAGTGAAGGATCTGAGCAACCTGATCTAGTTGAAGATGTCCGTGCTCATTGCGGGGGGATTGGACTAGGTGATCTTTCAATGCCCCTTCCAACCTACAGATAATTCTGTATATTTTGCTATTATAATGCCCGTGGTAGGTAGAATATTATGTAGATACTGGTTTTCTTTCAAGTCCTGGATTTTGCATAGAAAACAAGTCTGAGGTGTCTTTGAGGGTGGGATGAATAGGCTGTACAGGATGCCTGTGTTATCATTTAAGATTTCTTGTACCCAGAGAACATGAGTATTAGTAAGTACCATTGCTGTTAACATGGAGCGAACAGTGCATAGTTTTTGTATGCTTTCAAATTTATTATAATTTTGGTCAGCATTATATTGTTAGCTAAAAAGTATAATTCAACCATAAATTCTACGAGAAAACTTGTTACATGCTTTTTGAAATAGCAGCTATATTAGTTCTGTGTTCTGTAGCAGTGACTGAAACCACTCTAAAGATGAGGAGGTGCAGGTGCAATACACAACCTTTGGTCCTTTTCTAAACCAATTAAGACTGAGACACAGTGAGACACAGGATTGTAATACTGGATATTTTGGGGTTTTTTTTTCTGTGTTTCCTTCCTGTAGCTTTCTGGGGATAAATGGTTTGTTTCTTATCAATCTGGCACCAATATATTGAAGATGAAATAATGGCTTCTGTATTTTGTAATACTGTGTCATCCTGGAGGTCTTTCAACTGAACTGAGAATAGTTGATACATTACTATTAATGTCTTAAATATTAATTTAGCTTACTGGTACTTTTGAAGGAATAAGAGTAGAAACTCTTGGATTTTTTTTCTTACACATATTTCCTATTCAACTGTTCTTAAACAGGTATTGGGAAAAAATGAAAAGAAAGTAAATGTCAGTAGCTGAAGGGAATAATTTTTGTTTAAAAATCCACTCTTTTTCCTTAACCTTTTAATTCTAAGCACAGTTATCATAAAGTATGACCGTAAAAATATATCAAGTTCACAGTTTTGCCTTTGTTACAGGAGTCTGCAGTCTCTGCACTGGCTGCGCTGTGTAACGAGTATTACATCAATGAAAAGGGAGAAGCTGATCCAGCTCTACAGGGTAATGACTCATGTTTACAGCAGAGGCAGAAAATACTGGGCTGGACCTAACTTGCACTTTGGAGGTATTGGGTAGAATGGGGAGGAGCGTCACTGATTTTAAAGGACCTTAAAATGGTTCAGGAAAGAATGGTAAACCAACTGAAAGTCTAGGAAATGTCTCAGGGATTGCTTGCTTTAGACTGAATGTCTAAATTCAGTCTAAATTTAAAAATTTAAATTTAAAAAAGAATGCAAGGTACCGTAATAATGAATAGTAGGAAAAAGAGATAGCTTTTCTATTCTGTACTGTAAAACAAAGAAGCAAAGAAAATATGTGTTTATGGCAAATCTTGAATTTTAATGAAATTCATTATGAGACATTTATGTCTTATTTGTGTCTCACTATGAAATTCATAATGAGACATTTTCACATCATATTTTGATAAACTCTATGCCAGAGATCATGGCTGACTTTAAGGAAGAAGAATTGCGTAGGAATAGGAAGAATAGCCAGGACACACAAGAGTTCTTGTAAATGCACATATGAAACCTCATTTATTTGGATTTGGATCAGTGGTACAAGAGTAGGCTTAAACTTTTGTCAGAGGCATATAAATCAACATCTTCTTTTATATTGTTTTTATTGGACCTTTCTTTGTTTTAAGTATCAAATTATATTGTGTCCACCAGAGACAAACTACTGCATTGTATAGATAGATAATTTAAGAACAACATTTGAGTTCTTGTATTGATTTAAATATTATATATATTTTTATATATATATATATATATTTATATATATGTATAACAAAATAGTGATTTTTTTTTTTTTCCATTACTAAATCATTCCTAAATCAGGTAACAGAATACGTTATTATTTATTTCTATTATGGTAGTTCCCAGAATTAACCTGATATCTGTCACATATATTAGTAACATGCATTCCCTGCCCTAGAGAAGCTATGGCTTATATATAAAAGCAGCATATCCTGATTATTAAATCTTTTCTGTATTGCTAAATCTCTGCATTTTTGTAAAAAATAAATCTGAAAATAGAGCTTTCCTTCATGCAGGCTGGCACTGCATGCCTGATTTTTTTTGTAGGCAGTATGGCAAGATGTGATACGGTACTAAGGCAGATTAAAAAAACCCAAACCAATAATCTCAGCAAAAGGTAATGTTTTCTAAAAACAGAATACTTTGGGCAGGAGGAGATAATGCTGAATCAAGAAAGCAAGCTAAAAATGAGTTAAAAAGTTAATAGATCACATTCTATGTAAGGATGGAGTTTCAGACTTCTATGAAAGTGGACCAGGAAGCTCAGCCAGATGTCAGTGTCGAGAGGGAGAGAGGATCTCCTGGAAGGACATGCAATGATGGCTGCAGCCATAGATGCCCATGAAGCTTAATTGTTTTTTCCTGGATTCTCGGTTAACTTCTAGTCTGGCTCGTGCTTGAAGGAGTCATGGTGATGTAGCCATGGTGGTCTGGGGACATAATTAGGGTCAGATTTGTAGATAGAGGTACATTTTTTTTATTAGACTTCCTGGAGTGATTTAGAGAATAGAATCGTGAGTGGAAATTTTTCTGTTCTAAAAAGTCTAGTCAGTTCTGTCCTGATGATGCTTTTATTTGCCTTGTACTGCTCTAAAGCCTCTTCCACACATTGTAACAAAAGCGCCATTATACATGCAAGCATCTTTTAAAAAGAAAAAAAAAAGTGTATTTTCATCTTTTTGTCTGTAAAATCTATGTCTTTGATGACCATGAAATTCTGTATGTTGTGGGATTAAAATCCATTACTAAAAATCCTCCCCATGATGCCTGATACATGCGTGTCTGCATGGGAGCTGCGGTGCAGAAGACGTTCAGTGACAATGCAGGTCATTAGATAAGTCAGTTAAAGCAGGTCTAAACATGATGAAGTGGATCAGGAAATAAAAAGGCTTTTGGTAGAATTTTATGGGTGTTTCACTATAGCTCAACAGATTAAAATGAAAACACAAATCAAAGTGATTCAGCATTCTGAATCTGTCCCTATAAGACTGCAGTTTTATTGAAACTTCTTTTGCCTTGATTGTTTGTTACCACCTTTTCTTTGTTTTAGTTTTTTCTGTCTTAATGTGTTTGGTTTTGATGACTTTATCTTTTAATATTCTTTCAGGATGGGTTGTGTTGAATTAATGTTGTAGACACCTCACAGGCTGTGTTTTACGAGGCTGAAGACTCTCAGAAGAATATTAACATTTGCATTACACTTGCGAGCATAATTACGAAGTAGTTATAAGTAAAGAGCTGCTCTTCTATTGTCATGTCTTAATTCTATGTCGTTTGGCTAAAATGGCATTTTAAGTTTACATCAGTCAAAGGGAACACTGTCGTAGTCTTGCTGTCTAAGATCATCTTGCTGTCTAAGCAAGCACGGCATCTTCCTATGGCCTCCAGACTCTAACTTTACACTCCAGTGGTTTGGAAATTTTTGAATAATAGATGTGCTTATATGAAGGTATTGCTAACCTTTGGACAGGGAACTAGTTCCATGATGTGAGGAACTAGTTGAGGCCTGCTGATTGCATAGGGACTTAAAAAAAACAAAACACCACCACCTCATGAGTTATGATTAATGTGTAATTCCTTATGGTAACTATTCTTTCTTCCTCTAGAAAATATTGCTCAATCATTTAAATCTAAGGTGACAGTAAGCAATGGCACAATTATGTAATCTTCCTACAATCTTGGATTCTTTTTCTTTGAGGATTGAAAAGTACATATTCAGTAAAGCGATTAACAAGGCCACCTTTCTGCTTTTCGAACCAGAGCTGTGTTTGCTGCCGCTGTCTTGGTTGGTCTTAGAAGCACATTTCTGGAGCACGTTGTTTTTCTCTGCATTTTGCAGAACAGTTCAATATAGTTGCTGAGAAACCTGGTAAAGGAAGGATTGTCTGTTAAGTCTAGGATAAAAATCACAGCAGAAATACGCAGATAGATTCCTGACTTCTCTTTTTTGGTTTTTTATTCCTCCTCACTTTCTTCTTCACATTGCTTTCCTTCATTGTTGAGCCTCCTTTTTCTATGCCCAGTTCAGTTTATTCTTGTGCCTTTTGTCTGTGCTGCTGTTTGTAGGGCCATCGTCCCTGTCCCGCCGTGTAGCATTGCACAGACTCTGAGCGCAGCATCCCTGCTTTGAAGTGCTGCTGCTTTTGAGCTTTCTCCTGCAAAAAGCCCAGTATTATTTTTGTCTCTCTATAAAAAGTAATATGAAATTATCTCATTGCTTAGGTATGATCTCTGTGCGTGTTTAAACCCTGAGCTCAACTGAGACTACTCTGGGGGGGGAAATGTTGAATGACCTTCACAAATCCAGAGACATCTCTTTCCTAATGCAGAATACTTGTCTAATTATGGAAAATGATGACCTGTAAATATAAGAGAACCCCTGTGTTTGCATAGAAATTTGTGCTTATACTTATTTTCTTGATTTTTAAAACATTATATCTTCTTAAAATTAAGGACTTTTTTCTCTGAATGACTAGTATTAGTCTGTCTAAAAATCTGACTTTGTATATAGAAGATAAGAATTCATTCATGTAATAGTGAACATCTTAAAATTTTTATCTTTTTTCTGTAAGAAATCAGAGGTGTTCTGTATTTTAGTTTAATGAATTTTAAAACTTTCTAGCTGCTCTGTTTGGGGGATCTTTTCCTGATTTTTTGTTTTGTTTGTTTGTTAGCTGACTATTTAATGACAGTGATGTGGTAGTTGATTTTCACTCTGCAATGGTATTTTTTTCTAGATGAGCTGGTGACACAGTATGTTTCAGAACTGCAAAACACAGAGGAAATGATTCGTTGTGGCTTTTCAAGAGCTCTTGGGGCCCTTCCAAGGTTTCTGCTAAAGGGCAGGCTCCAACAGGTTAGAAAATATGAACATTGCAATGAGAAGAGGGCACACAGTATTTTGTATGAAACCTGTGATGGTAATCAAAGACATAATAATGATCATAATTGGTCTTTGTGAAGGGGGTTTGGATTCTAATGAACGGTAACTGCAGAAAATCATCATGAGTTTAGCTTGACATAGATTCAGATAATTAAAGTTTACTCCTGCTTTAGTGGTTTAATGAATGGAAAAGCCAGAGATTGAATTATCCTTTTGCTATGGAACATTTGTCCAGAGGGAAAAGTGAGGCATACTGACAGGTCCCGGTGAGAAACCAAACACTGTTGCCTGCTTGGCGCTCTCGTACCTGATTGAGCTCACCTTGATATGATATCTAAATTTAGTATTTATCATAAATAATGCACTGGATCACTGGATTTAAGTATCTCAAATTTAATATTTTTTCAGGTTTTGGAAGGTTTGAAAAAAGTTACCTTAATTTCACCTGCAGACGTGAGCTTTGCAGAATCCAGGAGAGATGCCTTAATAGCAATTGCAAAGTATGTTTATTGTCTTTATTTTTGTCTAATTTTAGTTCTTTTTCTAGAAGCTTTCACCTGTTCATTCTGCATTCTGTTGTGGGCTTGTAGCATGATTCTTGGAATTACTTACACCGTGACATACACATTTTTAGCGTGGGACTATATGTATCTCCATTATTCAATGTATCTTTGATTCAGAGGATTTTCTCACTTGTGAGGATGTAATACAAATCTGATGGTGTGTTTGTGGGTTTTTTTAATCAATTAACTGACTAGCTAGAGTATACTTTAAATTTCGCCTTTCTCATGGGCTGCAATTTAGTGAGCTTTAGTGAGGAGGAAGAATATGTTTTTTCCACATCCTTAATAAGAAGATTGAATTAGTTTAAAGAAATTGTACTTTTACTCTAAAGGAGTCTTTTCTGTGTTGACATGCCACAGTGTAGTTAGTGTTAGTAATATCATAGTATATATGCTCTTAAACAATTACAGTGGAAAAAGCCCATGTCTTCAATGTAAAGAAGTTTGTTAAAGATCAAATTCAGTGCACACTGTATTAGTCCTTTGCTCTTCTTGCTTGCTTCATTTTAAGGAGAGTTCAGAAACTGACAGGTGCTTCAAGCGTGTTCCTTTTTGTTACTGTGGGCATAAACCCAAACAGCTTATCGGAGATTTTTGCCTTGCCAGTGTTCCTTTAAACCTGAATGCTGATCAGAGATTCTCAGGTCAGATACAACACAGTAGGCTCAGAAATATCTCCATACTATTTGCAGCAGATGTTACAGGTGTTTAGAGTACTGTACATCCAGGGAATGCAGTTAAGCAGCAGAACAAAGCTATGATCTCAATGTTTCTCCTTGCTAGTGTTGTGGTGTCCCTCACTTCTTCTCTTTTTACAGGGTTTGCCAGACAGTAGGTGTAAAGGGGGACGGATCCCCGGAAGAATATGTCTGCAAAGATAACATTGCTCAGATTTATGCTACCCTGCTTAGTGGTGTGAGTGACTACACCACAGACAGCCGAGGAGATGTTGGAGGATGGTAAGATGCCTTACAAACTGAGACTTCAACTTAGCTGTCAGTTTTGATGTCTAATGAAAAATTGATGTCTTTAAAACCTGTTAGAAATAGATAGCTCCGAGGTTTGAGTATAGTTAGAAATACACTGGGGGAAGAGGAGTAGAAAGTGAAAGGAAAGACTGACAAGAATTCGTTTGTCCTTCGCCTCAGAAGTTAGGAAGGTGTGGGCTAATGTGTTTTAAACTGGAATTCAGTCTTATTTTGGTTTTGTGGATGACATTCTTTGCTTTTAGTGAATGTCAGGAATTTATTGAGTTGCAAGAAGTACAGCGATGTAAGACATTGCTTCTGTTTCTTTGAAATAACACGTTTACTCCCACTTGGCGAGCTCTCCGGTGTGCATTGCTCTCGTGGGACGTTTTGCCAGGAGAGGGAGTAGTTGCCTCATGTGTTAGTGACATTTCCAAGGCTGGTGACAAGGTGGATAAAAACTTTATACATTGTGCAGTGGTGTTACTGACTCTTTTTTAAGTCTAGGGTTTCAGTGATTTCAGCTACGAGATTGCAAGAATAATTAAATCCTAAGTCTGTAGGAATGTATCTACTAATGTGAAATCTATAGGATAGGTGTAAGGTTAAAACTGTAGCAGTCTTATTTTTAGACATGTTCTTCAGTCTTCGCAGTTCCGTTAATATATTAAGCAGATTCAGTATATAGTACCGCATTCGTCTGGAGGTTCTGTGTTCCTTCAGTAACAGTCATCTGAAAAGGCAATTTCTAAACTGATGAACCCAGAGCACTATGAAGGCTGATATCCTCCTTGGGTTTGTGTCTGATTTCTAAAGAAGCTGGAATTGGGGATGTAACGTAACTCACTGATCGGAAGTTCCTGCAGTCTTTGAATGTGGTAGACGGAGCAGCAATGAAGATTTCATGTTACTCACTTCATCGCGTAGAATTCCAGAAGGTAGTTAGAGAGTGAGAAAACCATGTGAAATTTCTTTAGAGATCAGATGAGTACTAAGGAAACATACAGGCTCTCTTTTCAGGGTACTTTTCTGCGTGTATTTAGGAGCACAAATATGCCGAGCCTGAAATAGTCCTTGTTAATAAAAAGTATTAAATTATCAGAATTCAAGAATAAATCCAGTATCCGCAGTTTTAAAATATATGCTGATTTTGATGCTGTATAGAAGGCTCAGAGCAGTAACATTAATCATTATATAAACAAGCAATAAACTAAGTAAATGAATGTGATAAATTCATTGTAGTTGTCTGTTAGTTGTTGGACATTGATTTTGAGTAAAGTGCTGTTTTTGAAAAAGGCTTTGTAATGTCTTAATCCCTAATTTTGATTTGGAGATATGCAGATATATGTTGCTTTTAGATACGATTCTGTACAGATATATATATTCTATACATATCAGCCCTGTTTTAACAGTATGGGCCATGCTGTTTGTATGGTATGGTAATGAGTGGTGGTACATATTTGACTTGTCAGGCAACTATATGTAACGTCTCAGGGTACAGAGATGTGTGTTCAGGATTGTAAGTTAACAGCCTGTTGATTGTTCAGATCTAGTTTCTGAATAAAAACTATGCTTCTGTTACGTTCCAAGCAGGGAGTGGGGAAGAGTACTGCTATGAAGTAATTTTGTTGGTTGAGGATTTCCATATTTTCCCAGTTTATTAAGGAAGCTCTTGTCTAACAGTGCTGAGTCACATGAAAGGCTTTGGTGTTTCATTTCGGTTGTATCATTGCAGAGTGTTTGTATGAAACAACAAGTTTAGACATTTTTTTCAGTCACTGTCCTCTGAAGGGTGTTTTCAGCTGTAGCTGATGAACATAAAACATAATTTTCTTCTGATTTGAGTGGTATCTATGTATTGTAACTGGCTGTAGCAAAGCTGGCAGAGCTCACAGGTGATGGTTGCAACCTGTGGTGGTACTTGCTGACTTGGGAAGGCTGCAAGGGGTGAGACGTTAGCTGTATCTCGCAGGGGAGGGTGTGCGCTCCTCCTGGCTTGTTGTGATATTTTCTGTGACCAAAACAGTCCCAGTGGTTTGCTCCCTTCTCCCTGCTGAAAGCAAAACAGTCCAGTTCTGGAGCGTTGGCTGTTCAGCCTCAGCAGCCATGCATAGCATGCTGATCCCGGTTCAGATCCGGTATAATGGTACGTGATGCCAAGTGTGCATTGTGTGAGCTTGGGAACTTTTTGCTTCGGGTCAGATTTCTGGTTATGTCTGTTTTAGAATTCTGTCCTACTCAGTCTTGACTTTAGTGTCATTACTGTATTTGTTACCCCCAGGTTTACTTTGAAAAAAAAAGAAAAAAAGTTAATTGCAGTGGCATTCTCCTCTTTAGGATTGCTCATTAGATAGCTTGAATGCAGGGGCAGGTGCTGTAAAGTACATTTGTAATTACCGTGAGGACTGGGAGCTGCTGTAACACACCCTAGAACCGACTATTTCCTAGTGTAGGAGGAACATTTGTGATTGTGCTTTTTTTGTGCAGTGTTTATCTGTTTTTCGTTGCCAGCGATCATTGGGTAGTTTATACTGCTGTCAAACTGTAATGCTTGTGCTCTACCTAATCGTTATCAGTCGCTGAGATCTCATCGGTTCCAGCGTGAGTTGCAATTGTCACTAGTCTGACTTCGAACAGAACGTGAAGTGTAAGTTCTGCAGAGCAAAGCAGAAGAAAGATGGTTTGTGCCATGTTAGTATTGGGCACGTTTTTAATTGACTAACCTTGTTCCTTTAGGGTACTTGATTACAGTATTTACAAATGAGTTGGAAAAGTACACAGGGCAAATAATTGAGGCTGCTCTTATCAGCCTGAGTTAATATTTGTATGTTTCAATTTTTCTTGGTTTGCATAATGATACCCAGCTCCTCAGCCTTCAGTACTGGTCGTTAAAATTGTCATATGACAGGGAAATAATAACGCAGGGCAAGAAATCACTAAAAGGTAGGTGTGTTTGACATCTCAAACTTAGAAGAGGAAACAAGGATGCAAACTAGTAAGGATCAAGAGCAGGGCATTCCAGCTTGCGCAAGAGAGGAAGGAGCTTGGCTTTCCCTCTCCTCCTTCCTCCGCCGGCAAAGAAGCAGGAGGGAGGTGAATGGGTCTCTGGCTCAGAAAATGTAGGAACACGAGAGAGGTGGAGCCGAAAGAAGAGGCAAGGGCCCCCATATCCAGTGGAGAGGCAGAGAAAGGGAAGAGATAATAAGCTTTTTGCTTTCAAAATGAGGCGAGACGCTGCAGTAGGTAAGAGCCTGGCTAGGTATAATTAGGTATTCGAGTTAACTTTCACATCTGACAGCTCTCGCTTAAGTTCCCCATACCTGTTGTTTGTCCTTCTGTCTGTGTCTTAATTTAAAAACAAAACAAAACTCTACAAAGTGAAAATTTTCAAAGAAATCCTGAGGAAATTAAACTCCCAGCACCCATTAAAATTCAAATGTGCTTTGAGCACCAGATTCTTTTTAAGCTTCTTTGGCAATGCCAGCCACAATCAAGTCAAGAAACGTGTAAATTAAAGGGGGGAGGGGAATCCTTTCTTACGGCAAACTGTTGGCTGCTGAGTACTTTTGTGGCCTTTCAAATATGAACGTTTTCTCATTGTTTCTTCTAAACCATTGACTAAGATGGAAAGATATGGGGGGGATTGCCATTTCTCTGGAGAGACCTTGCCTTTGGTGTGTAATTTTTGTCTTTCTTTAATGGAATCGTGGGAAAGTTTAACCAACTTTACTTTCCATATGCAAACTTTACATTTCTTTTGACAGATTGTTTGCTGGGACTTGTCCAATCTGTCTACAGGTGTTAGACATGAATATCTAATAGTCAGCTACTATATGAAAAACTAGGAAAACATACTTTGAAAGATTGCCAAACTTGTATTAAGCTACTTAGGAAAAAATGATGTAATTTACCTTTTTTACCATTATAACAAATGTCCCACCCAGTTTTAGACTACATAGGCAACTATTTTCAACTTGTTTTGGAAATCAGAAACAAGAATCTGTCTTTTCACAGTAGTCAGGTGAACCTTTTCAAACATTTCAGTTTTTTCTTGTTATTTTGAATTTCTCCCAATGTCAAACTTAACTGCTGATGTATTTATTTAAATAAATACTGATGTAACTAAGTATGTAACTACTCCATGTAACTGCTCTCTGTTTCAACAGGGTACGTGAAGCTGCTATGACAAGCTTAATGGAAGTGACGCTTCTGCTGGCTCAGAATGAAGTGGAGTTAATTAATGCCAACGTGTATGCTACTTGTACTATTTTTGTGTCTTATAACTACATTCCGGTTCATACAAGAAAGTATTGCTTATATATTATATACTTAATCTTTTACTGAGTGTGGCAGAACTTTTGATAGAAGTCCATCAAACCTATACCCATACAGATGCTGAGAATATCGTATCTGTTTTTTGGAGACTAAACTTACCGAGAGAAACTGGGTGGCAGTCGCACCTTTGAAATACAGTGCATCGGTGAGATTTGGTCTGTACTTGCCACCTCTGTGGAGCATGCCAGGATTGTTCACTTCAACAGAAAGCAGACTTGCCTGCTTATCTAGGGCACTGCATTGTTAATTTGGAATGTGATATAATGTGGAGATGAGTTTGTAGTAATTTCTGTCATCTTTGCAGAATTGTTAGTAAGGAAATACAGAAAAATACTGAGCTTCTGTTTTTACTTTAATGATAGAATACTCCTAACAGTAAAAAAAGAAAAAAGAATACTTACCAGTTTTTAAACATACATTTGGCTGCAGCAAAACTTTCTTAATGACTGTGTTGGTTTATGGACAGAGCATGCCCAGTGGTTAGCTGAATATATACATGATGTCTTTTTTTAATTTAAAAAATCCCAAACTTGGAAGGAAAATACTGGATTCTGTAGGAATACACTACTCCACCAGTGCCTGTTGTCCAGGGGCACTTTTGGTCTGTTGCAGAAATAGATCATTCACGTGAAAATTAGAGAAGGACTCCTGCCAGCTGGATCATATTTTCTGATTATTCTGGGTTTTGCTGTGACTGAAGGAATTGTAGCTGGTTTTACTATCGTTAGTTGTCCTTTCTGAAGGTGTAAAGCACCTTGTGAAACACAGTATTGTAGCTGAGAGTTTAGTTATGAATGTGGGCAAAACAGGATTTAGTTAAAAACAAGCCAGAGTTGAAGGAGTGATAAATTTGGGATAGACCTTGTCCTCTGCTACGCGAGCAGTTTTCTACTTGAAAATGTGCTCTTCTTAAGGTTCCTGCTCTATTTCCTTCTGAAATGTAGCAGTTCATCCAGACCATAAAGCCACCTTCTTATCTTTTTGGATCAAAGGTGGTATGTGAATATCAAATACTGTGTAATAGTAACATCATGATGTTTTTTGATTGATTTATGGAAGATAAAGCTTTAAAGATTCTGTCACCATGTTGATGTCTTAAATCACTTGTACGTTCATTACAGAGAGTTAAACCAGAATACTTTCGTAGCAGGATATTTTGGTATGTTGAAACAATGTCAATTTCAGTATACATTCTCATTACATTATGTGATTGTTTTCTTCTTTGTAGCTGCAAACAGATTATGTGCTGGCTGGCTCAACAGTCAGCTGAAAAAATAGATAAATTTCGAGCTCATGCAGGATCTGTGTTCCTTACTCTTTTACATTTTGACCGTCCTCCAGTTCCACACATACCTCATCGAGAAGCGCTCGAAAGGATATTTCCAAGGTAATATATTGAAAAAGTATCCTAAACCACTGGAAGTAAAAGATACATGCACACAGTTACATGTAACTCAAGCAACCTGATGTAATTTTTGTGCCCAGGTCCCTAATATGGAGGAATATTTGGTGCTGTTTTTCAGAATTTCATTAAGTGTCCAATGAATATGTATAAACATATAAAATTTTCAAAAGACAAACATACTGTATGAGTTCCTGTTAAACCATTGTTTCCTAAGGAGACAGGTCTCACATGGTCATGCTGCATAAGTTTTTCTCTGGATCCACCCCAGTAATTTCAGACCCCATCAGCCAGTTCTGTGGTGGATGGTAGAGATCATGTCAGTTGGTAAGACAGAACTGCTGGGAGCTGTGTTTTGGTAATCCTGCTATTTATGAACTGTCTGGTTTATAGTCTCACTTTCTCTTCATAATGTGAGAGCTGGAATTTATTGGTAGTCCCCCTTCTTGGTGTCGTCCCGTCCCCCCCCCCCCCGACTGGAAAACATTGATTGATTATAATGCCAATTTTTAATTGTGTTATTTTAAAGTAGTTGAAGTAGTTATCTAGTATAGAATTTCTGGTTACAGCAAGAGCTGCAGCAACTCATTCATGAATGGTGATCATAATACCTGATTGGGATGAGGAACATCCAGCTTTGTGTCCCCATTCCGTTCAGCAGAATCTCACCCTCCTGTAACTGAAAAAGTGCTCTGCCTGCTGGGACAGTGCTTGATCCGTGGTGGGGGGTGTCAGCCTTTCCTGGGATAAGTCTGCCTTTGTGTCAGTTGTTGACTAGCTGTTGGTGGGAGAGAACTTGGAAGGGAAAGCAAGAAAGAGAACTTTTTTTCTCTTGGTGTAGGGAAAAGTGCATGTGAAAAGAAAACTGTGGTTCAAATCCCTTATCTGAATCAGAACAAGGACTTGAATTGCTTCCCTTTACTGGCAATGGCTGAAGTTTTGATTTGTATTTTCCCCATGGGCTTGAAGACCAGTGATTAATTTGATTTTTGGGTAATTCAGAGACTTTCTTCACTGACGTGGTGCTTGAGGATGAGGAGCTATCATAGGAACGTATGGGGAGGAAAGGCAGTGCACACATACAACACTTCTTGTCCTTCCCCTTTCCCCAGGTCAGAGAAGGAGACGCTAAACTGGAACGCTGCGTCCGAAGCTTTTCCTCGGATCACCCAGCTGTTGGGTTTGCCAGCGTACCAGTACTATGTGCTTCTGGGTCTCTCGGTGTCTGTTGGTGGATTAACAGAGACAACGGTAAGAAAGCTGAGCGGCTTCCCTGCTTGGTAGGGGAGGGCATTTACCTGATAAAATTGTTGACTAAAGCGTTTAGTCCGTTACAGTGGATATTGCAGATAGTTATTGCAGATAGTTATTTCAGGTGTAAGATTTCTAAAAGAAAACATGACACTTTTAAGCCTGATGAATTTCATATTTTTCATCTTTAAAAGTATTATTTTCTTGACGTACTGAGCATGCAGGGAATAAGGAGAAAGGACACCAATTCCTCATTTCCTGGCATGACAGAACCTGACAGTTCCAGCCTGTTGGCTTGATCAACTCGTGTTTTATTTGCTCACCCTTCCAAGCGGTTACCCGAGGACTGGCCATTCAGCTCAGTGTTGTGGGTAAACCGCAAGGTGATCACTTTTTTTAAATGAATGTTCTCATTTTGTAACCTGATGCAAAGTGTTAACTATTAGTTGTGAGTGTGATAACAGTATGTTCAGGGTTTTTTTATTTTTTATGTTTCTACAAAAGTACCAGAGAGATGCCAGAAGTTACATGACAAAGAAGTATTATTGAAATATCTGCCTGAATCCTCTGAGCTTCACAGTCTCTATTTCATTCTCCTGTGCGTGAGCAGTGTCTTTATCGCTGGTTTTGGTAGCCAGTTATGCTGCCAAAGTCATCCAGACTTTATTATAATTTCAGTGTATCCTTCTGTCCTTGTACTGCAACTTGTGTTGCTAGTTTCAGAATTTTGGATTTCCAGATATTTGGCTTCTGACTTT
Source organism: Falco naumanni (assembly GCF_017639655.2). Lineage (NCBI taxonomy): Eukaryota > Metazoa > Chordata > Aves > Falconiformes > Falconidae > Falco > Falco naumanni. The sequence continues at coordinate 114,979,096 of NC_054054.1, forward strand.
TTGGTTATTTGATGTAGCCAAAGATGTAACATACATAAAAGTAACTAATGGGGTAAGAGCACGGTTCAGTAGGACACTACAGAGAAATATCGGGCCAGTAACAGAATATTCTGGCCTGTCAGTTAAACCTTTAAGTTGCAGTGGTCCTGTAGCAGAGCAAGGAGGTCGCGAGTCAGAACCCTAACGGCATTCAAGAGTGTTACTAATGAAGATTGCCATCTCTAATTAAGAAAGCTGGTAGAAAAGTGGTAAGTGTCAGGAAGCACAGTATTTGTGGGGAGAGAACAGCTCCTGCTGGGCTGGCAGAAGGAGGGAGGTGATCGCTGCAGCTTGTCTCCCATGGCTGCGACTTTTCAGTCTTAGCGTGAGCTGTTCCGCGTGTCCCCAAAGGATGGGGTTTGCCTGGTGCCGTCGGTTCTGCGCTTGTGCCCAAGAGCTGTCCACACGCCTTTGGGTTTCCTGTAGCTGAGAATTTGGTGTCTGTGCATTCTCATGTATTTAAACCAATTTTGAGAATTCTAATGTTTCTAAAATGGCAGCTAATTATATAGCAACGGCTATTTTACAACTTTGAAAACATATGCTTATTGGTTTGTGACAGTAATTGTCGGACAGACAATGTAACTCTTAACAGATTTTTTTTAATAGCAGACATGCACATGAAAATCAGCTTTTAGTCAAACACAGTTAATTATAGGAGGCTCCACCAAAACCAAAGTTATTTGTATAAGTATAAAAAGAGAGGAAAGTTGTGGAGAAACAGACATGCTGACCGCCAACCAGGGTCAGAGGAAAATTCTTATTCAACATTTTAATATCTTTTTTTCTTTTCTTCTTCGTTTTTTTTTTTTCTTAAAGTTTTGGTTGTGCTTGGTTTTGAAAAGTGTAAACAGTTCTCGCTCCCTTTTCTTTTTTACCATCTGCCAGTATATTTAAGGGAAACCTTCTGTACTGTTTTTAAAATAGGATTTTGAAATGTTAACTTTCTGTGACCCTGCATTTTTCTTTGACGCTAAAGGCTCGTTCCGGTTAAAATATTCTTAAGGGCCTTGGCTTTAGAAAGAAGATGACCTAATTCTCTTTTGAGCCAGACAGAAGTGCGAGGGAGGCTCAGAGTGTAGGGTACTTACACTTGGGATTATACAGTGTGTAGTGAGTTAAATTTAATATTTTACATGTGATATGTAAATCAGAGTTGATGTGCCTTCGAATGACTTGTGTTTCAAACTGTTCTATCAAAGCCTGTAGTGTTCCTTGCTGAATATCCAGGGACTGATTTAAAACATTAACAGTAAATTGTAAAAACTGTTCTTGTTAAATCCATACAAAAAGCAAATTTTTAAAATCTCAGATAAAGTAAAAGGATTATTCAGGTGCGAGCTCTTGCAGTAACCTGTGTGTGTTCTTGTGATATCTCCTTTCTTCCCCCTCTCTCTTAAAAATATACATACACACAGAAGTTAGAAAGTGAGAGGATTCTCGTACACTGCAAGATAATCTGAATTGAAATGTCAGTTTGTCTTTAAGTCATCTCAGGCAATTAGTAGGAGAAAGGCTCCACTGTAATTCAGTGGTCAGTGGCTATTTTTCCGTTGTTAAAATTGCTCTGCAGTATATTTAGCAAGAGTAGTTCTTTGTTTGGCTTTTTAAAGAGATTTTCTGAAATGAGCTGTGTGGGGGATCTCAGAACCATTTTGGTGGCAGCATGGTTGCTGAAAGAATTGAGCATTTGAAGTAATCTGGAAAAACAGAAGATGTCATTCCCTTTGGGATTTGGCATTCTGCTGCATCGCCTTGGTTCAAAGGGCACTTTTGCTGTGTAAAAGAATCTTTTAATTATGTATCTGGCCCACAATTATGTGTATTTCTTATGGCTGCATAAAACCCCCTCTCAGTATATGAAGATCAGAGCTATACAAGGCTGTTCTTTCTCCAGTTCACAAACCCTGTAGTTTCAGGGATCAGGATGTAATTTTGATATAATTTAATTATTGTTGAACTAATTTAAAATTTTCTTAAAGCACAGAATGTCCTGTGATTCCCCTCCCCCCACAAAATCATATGAGAAATGTAGAAATTTGAAGTAAAACCTTTAAAAAGAAAAAAAAAAAGCAGCAACCTATTTTGAAAATCAAAAGTTTTCTCCCAGACCACTGCCAGGGTTCCAACGTGGGATGCCAAAGACCTTACCGATTGGAGAAGCCAGTTCCAAAATTATCTGATGAATGCACATGTATGGTGAAGCATGTGACAAAAATTAAGCTCGTCAATGGCATATGGATGTCAACATTATCTATGTGCCAAATACACGATACGATTTATGTTTTATGTTCCTCAGAATGTACTCATTGTTTGCCAGTGATGTTTATGATGGCATATACCTTTTGGAGCAAGTGCTGGGGTTTCAGCAGCTGTATTAATTCTTACAAATGGAAATGCTGGGATGTTTGTAGATGATGTTTTAGAACATCTGGTTACTGTGACAAATTGTATGCAAATAAATGCATATTTGGTTTGAAGCAACCGGCCCTAAATTCCAGATTTCTTGGTTGATAATTCTTGAGCAAAATACACTTGAGAATAATTTCTGACATGCTTTTTTAAAAAAAAAAAAAATAGTGTGAATTATGATATTCCTACTTCTCATCAAATATCACTGACTTGAGTCTTGTGAGTTACTGGCCTCCAAAAAATCAATTTATTATAAAGAGTGTTGCAAGTAAAACAAGGGAGACATGGTTTCACTTGTGCTAAAATTTAAATGCTACGCAATTTTTTCTAAAGTTACTGGGAAAATAGGCTACTGCCACTTCAGCACTGTAAATTTGTCAGGATTAGAAATGATCCAAAACCAGCGTTATTTATTGAGCGTGACATGGTTTCTTCTGCACGCGTTACAGGAATGTCCTGACTGTGAGTAGGTCTTGCTCTGTTCAAATACTTCTATGAAAACGGGAGCCTTTAGCAATTACCCGTACAACAGATTTTTTCCGGGCTTTCCCAGGAGTTACTCCCTTGACTTCCACTGGTGGTGCGTTGGGTGCAGACGACTTAATTTTGTTAAGAGACCTGGGGCTCCAGGGAGAGTGGTTAGAGGGGTGGCCGACAGCCGTTAGGGTATGTCGATCTACTGAACATCTTCAGCACAGGCTCTTCCTTTCTCATCGTGCCCCACGGGCTGTTTGGTCAGGTCAGTCCAAGGTAGTGCTGCGCAGTGGGAACCGGAGCCCTTGTGTGGCTTGGGCAGCTTTATAGCTGACGGGTGCCTGAGCGGCTGAATGCTCCGTTACCAACTGGATGCCTAAGCTCCTTTTCTCTTGGCCATATCGGTGCCACTCGTTGCCTTGAGTCTGGTCTTTAAAAGTGCTGTACTTCAGTTTTGCAACAAGCCAGCTAGGAAACAATTTCATGAAGGTTTGTGTAGATGATTATTTCTCTGCCATGCAACTGTCCAGAGCTGTGACTGCCTTCTCCCCACACTGGAGCTACACTTCCTCATACTTTCCCCCTGATTCAGGAGATAATATCTTTAGGAGGTAAAACACTTCAGTTTTATCATCAGATGAATGGTCCCTTTGAACGCTGTTCGCCTTATCATGTATTGCCTGTCACTCAAGTATCTGCTATTGGCTTAAATGATGGGACAGTTAAGCCTTGGCAAACCCTGTTTTTACTGTGTTTAATAAGAACAAGGTCGTTCTCAGGCCTCCTCTTAAATTCTTATCCAAAGCTGTCCCAGTTCCAACCCATTAACCTCCTAATTTCCTTTCCCTGTCCTCATGGAACCCAGGGAAAGGTAAATGTCACACATTTGATACAGTGTGAATTCTGTGTTCTGCATAGATGAGGAAGACATTTGGACGTGGTCTTCTCTGCAAATACTCATGAGCAGTTTAAGTTGTAGCTCTGATATTGTCCTCATAGGTTATCTGGGGAAAAAAAGGAGTGTTCACCTGAGGAGGAAATATGGGTTTAACCTGTTCCTGTGACGTTATCTTACTGTGGTGGAGTTTCTTCCAGTAAAGTTCGTATGGTCTGTGCTATTTGGAAATGTCCCATTTTTAAATCTCCTAAGCAGTTATATGATGGTTTATCCACACCTGTGCTTTTGTATTGTTCAATTACTTGCTGATAAAGAAATGCTGACTTAGTTATACAGTTTTTCCAATTATCCTGCTACTCTGTCGTGGTCTTGCTCAGCTTTGGAACATCCTACATGTGCTGTGCTTGCTCTTTTCTTTTGTGCCCATTCTTGCCTTTTCAATCATTTCAATCTGCAGGAAAGGCATTGAGTAATTAAGCTTTCTTCAAAAAATGGTGTAAGATTTGCAAAGTACTTTAAAAGACAAAAGAAATAGGAGTGGAGATTACACGGTTGACCATACACATTTTCAGATCTTTTCCTGAGATTTGGCTCAGACGTAACCTTTCTTCTACTTAGAATTGATCTCTGCTAGTGTAAGGTATTAAGACTAAAATATTTCTTCTTTATTTGTAATGGTCTTAAATGCAAGGATTATTTTAAAGGGTAGCATACAATAATTAATCAGGTTTTAAGTTTTTAGGAAATCGCTCTTCCTTACAGTTGTATATCCTGTAAAGACCTTTCGGTGTAGGGACACAGTTCCTGCTCAGTGTACTGGAAAACTTACCGAAAGAACCTCGCTCCATTCAGTATTTCGGTTTACTGTAACTAGGTTTTAGAAATGTTGAAACCATTTTTACTGAGAGTTGGCTATCATTTTGAAATGCAGAATAACTGAATAATGTCTTCAAACTGCTTGACCTTTTTAAAGAAATATTTCTGCTTCTGTGTTGCCCAGGGTGTTTCAGCATGGAACAAGTTGGTAAAATAGCAGCTGTGCTGCTCCCCAGGTCGTGCGGATTGCTGGGCCCTGTCGTCTGCGGGTGGGCTGCAGCCTTTGAAAATGAGTTCAGAGTTTTGATTTAAGGCTACAGTGTTTCTTGGTCCTCTTTGTTGATGCACCCATAAACATTACAGATATAAAATCTAATTTAGAAAAAATATTTAAATAGAGGTTCTTCTCTTTTGCTTTCAGGACACTTGTGACACTTCTCATACGGATCCATTATTTTTTTTTCTTCTTTTCATAATAAAAGGGTCAAACTTTGGGGAACTGATTGCACCCTTGAATAAGCTATCAAAATGCTATGTATGAGCTGAAGAAAGAAAATCTCCACCAACTAAACCGGCTTAGTTATTGCCTACTCTCCCCCCTTGACTTGGAAAACTATTTAACCCTTGCAACCAAGACTGAAGGCTGTGTGTACTTCAGAACTGATCTACCCCGCCTGCCCTGCCCACAGCCCCCACTGTAAGCCAGTTTCTTGTAGGGAGACACCCCCTAACCACCGCACCCCTGTTCCCCAAGTGACCTGACCAAGCCCCAGCAGGACTGATAATCCTTCACGTCAGAGTCAGGAAAATATAGACATCTCATTAAGTTTATCCTTGATGAGATATATGACTTTGAGTTAGCTTCTGTAACAAAAAAACCCCATTTTTTCTTCTTGTCCCTGAGGGAAGTCAATTAGTATTTTAAAAGATGAGCCTGGAAAATACATTCCTACCTCTCCCAGGAATGGAAGATGTGAGCGTTAGCAGTGATGTTCGTAGAGCCCGTTGCGGTCCCTGTCCCACTGCTGGGGCGGTGATGTCGGCTGCGGGGGGCACGGGTCCCACGGGGGGAGGGGGCACGGGTTCCGCAGGAGGGGGGTCCTGCCCGAGAGGGTCCGGCAGGGCTGGGAGAGGAGAAGCTGGCCTGCCTGGCTGGTGCTGGTGCTGGCTCCTGGGGGCTGGGGCCTGGCGGCAGGTACCCCTGGCGCGAAGGCTGGATGGGGCCCGTGACGTTTAGCAGCTGGCGTGACCCTTCCGTGGGCTGCTTCCAGCGGACCCTGAACAGAAGCGCTTAAAGCCTCCTGCCATCTTCCCAAACCAGCTGGTCAGCGCGATGAAGTTAGCCCAAGACTTACCATTTCTGAGTTGTTTTTAATTTTTAGCTGGGTTTACCGCTGGTTTGTGTGGCTGCGCCATGTGCCCAAGAGCTTGTCGGTTTTTTTCATTTTCAATTACGTCAGCTTGTTTAATAAATATTACCTCTTGAACTTCTTGCGTGCTTCTGAACTTGCAGAGCCATGACAGTATTGTTATTTGAAGTAAACTAGGATAATCCTAGCGGTTTGGGGATGTTTTGTTTGGAGGGAAAGAATATAATGAACCTTTAATGTGGTCTTTTTTCCTACAATGGCAAAACTTAAAAGGAAAAAACCAAACCTTCCTTAAAAAAGGATTAATGAAAGTAAAATAGCCGTCTTCCTGTCAGAGATCGTTACCGAATTTATGCACTCGGCTGCTGTGGCAGCGTTCGCAGTGCGGGTGTGCGCCTCGTGGCGCGGGGGATAAAGCGTGGTGCCGTGCAGGCGGCGCCTGTGTCTTGCGGTGGGTTTGTTCCCCCTGCCCTCACTGCTGCTTCCTTCCCCCCAGCTCCGATACTCTGCCCAGAGCCTGTTTGACTACATGAAGAAAATCCAGCATGATTCCAGCGCTATGGAGAGGTTTTGTGAGACGTTGCTAAAGGTCTTTGAGGACAACCTGCGGAATGACCGGTAATGTTTTCCTGTTGCTTTCTTATTTTCAACAGCAGGACTATTAGAAGTCAGGTGTATGGCATACCGGTTTTACCGTGCCTGGGTAAAGTATGCCTGAGCCCATGTAAATTTGCGTTAATATATCTGCTTGGTACAGCAGTGCCTTTGGTAAAACGTATAACAAAGGAGTGACGATAGAGTATTTTACATTTACTATAAGTTAATATTGTGCATAAGGTAATAAATGTCAGTTTTTATATAATGCAGTACTGGGGGTTGTATATTGCTGCGCACTTTTCAGCGTAGTTCAGTCTGCGTTTCATTTAGGTAGTGGTTTTTTGCACATACTTGAAGTATAATTTCCTTGCAAAAGTTTTTCTTTAAAGGTGACTTATTCTGCATAATAAGATGAACTTCTTTAAGCCTCACTTATCAAACATGTGCAAAATAAAAAATATTCCCTACTGGAAAAAAACCCATGACTATTAATAAAGTTTTCCATTCTATTTTATCTGTATTTTATTTCTTGTCTCAGCTGTTGAAGTAGAAAACATGACCATGGTTACTCCAGCTGATGTGTTGTGTGTTGGTTCATTTGGCAGTTACCTGCAGTGAGAAGGTGTTGTAACTTCTGATACATTTTGTGGAATATGTTGTTTATATACTAGAAGATAAATTAATATTTTCTACTACCGTTAATTGTGTTTTCAGGACACTGCAAGTTTAAACCAGACATGTTGTTAATCAGGTTTTTTCCTTTTGGCTGTAACGGAATGCCCCCCTCGCAGCCAACACACAGAAGTTACTGAGCAACCCTCCTCTGTGTAAATTAGAGTTCTAATTTAAATGTGTAGGTCGATAGGAAGTTTCTTTCTTTGCTTCTAATTAAAAATACTGTATATGTGTATGCCAAGAAGTGTATTTACATTGTTAAATTATTTTCTTCTGCCAGGGTGTCTGTACCTCTCCTGACTATGCTGGACCAAATGCTGGCAAATGGCTGTTATGATTTATTTACCAACCAAGAGAAGTAAGTTGCTGAAAGTCTTTTTTTCGTTTGTTTTCCACCATGCAACATGCCTCTTCAGTCTTACTCCGGCTGATGCTAGTGTGGATGTAGGTGTGGGTGTGTAGGACTCTTAAGCATGAGTGTGTGTGGAGATAATGTTTTAATTTTCCTGAAGCGGGACAGCGGTCACACATCCTGGCCAGGTAGCCTTGACAGGGTTTTGATAAAATCCTCGGCTCTCATACCAGTGTAGAAGTTTGTTGTTGGTTCATGTTCACCAACTGGTACGTTAATCGGGTCTGATTTGCACGTTTCACCTGGCAGGCCTGGCCAGTGTCCGACCCGTTTCGCTCCTTCCCTGCACTGGCCTCCTGCGTGCAGGCTTGTGGGGCACGTCCTGGCTGCGCTGTGAGCCTGTAGCCATGGCAGTGTCCTGGGGGGATGCTGCGAAACAGCGTGCCTACCAGCTGTTGGTTCCAAACCCTCCCTGCTTTTGTCAATGTGAGTATCTCCAAAGAAGTTAATTAAGATTCTAATAAGAATAATAAAAAAGGCATGTCCCAGCTTCTCCACACCGAGTTCCGTCTTCAGTTCAGGAATGGATAAACAGAGAAAGATATTCCAATGTGAAATCATGGGGTTTTGCAGATGTTTCAGAAGAGAATGATTTTAATTTCAGTAATATTAAAATATATTCCACAAACACTCTTGGGCAGCATCTTGGCACATCTATAGGCATCTGCAGAATTGTACAACGTGAATCCTACAAGTACATATACCTGGTTTGGACTCTGTTGATTCAAGTATCGCAGACAGCACATGATTTTGAAAAGTTTTTCTCAGTCTAGAAGCCCCAGTTGAGTCTACTCTTGTTTTGAAGTGTGCATTTAGATAGTTTCTCTTAAATAACATTTGGTAGGCCCTTTTCAAATGGGAATTTTAAATGAGTCAAATTCAGATGGAATGAATATTGCTTGTTCAGTTTGGTAATTGTGCCAGTGATCTGGGACTTCCACACAGGCTCCAGTCCACCCCACTGGGGAAGATGAGGGTTATGGGGGGAAATGCCTGGCTCGCATGTCACAGGTCACGGAACAGAAAGCGTGTGGTAGCATCACTGTGTGTGCTGTGTAAGGGACACGCAAACTCAGTCCTGTGGTGCCCTTGCAATGCCTTATTAAAAAGGCCTGAAATAGAATCCGGGGGATTATGGGGGGAGGGGGGAAAGGTTTTGAAGCTGATCCAAATGTATTTGCTTCCAGTTTGATGATAAAACCAAAAGAGAAAAGTAATAATTATACAGCCCTGTGGATCATTTTTATGGCAAGGGAATGAAATACCGGCATGAAGTGCAAGAACTCGTGCTCATACAAAAGCTCTGGAAAGCCAGAGCTCTGGAAACTTTGGCGACAACTAGAAAGAGACAGAGAATTTAGTTCCTGCGTGTGAGTGTGTTGGTAATACATGTACCGCATGGCTGGGAGGTGATCAGGAACGAGTTCCGTGTGTGCTTCAGGGCGAGCGAAGTGACCCTGCCGCCCTGGGTTCTGCGGTGCTCTGAGGGCCCCTGTGCTATCAGCACATTCGGTGCAACGTTTGTGGTTTCTTACTGCGGCTCAGTGCCCTTCGGGTGATGGTAGGGGTGGACGAGCACTGAGCCTGGCTCCGAGGCTTGCCCGCCCGCGCCGCTGGGTGCCACCTGCTCCTTTTTGCATAGAAGAGAAGCGTGACTTTGGGCCCTGTTTCTTTACTCCCTTTTCAAGGAAGCATGCCATAAAAATGTAGAAATACAATGCAGACTGAGCCCGACAGTTGAGACACTTTGCTGGGTGGCATGGAAAGGCCATGTGTGCATGTGCTGTCGGGTACTTTATGTAAGTGTGGCTGTAATAACAGGGATGAGGTGCATGGCTGCTTTTAGGAAACGGTCTTACTGCTGGTGAGCAACTTCCTAGTTGCTTCTGTTCTGCTGGGAACGTCTTGCCATACAGCAAATGGGAAACTTTTTGGAGAACCTGGGAATGAAACATCAGCATTCCTTGGGGTGTTTGGCTCCCATTTCATCTCCTTCCCTAGTTTTTTACCACATTAGCCTGAGTGGAGTTTTAGCAAGGGAACTTGGGTTGCAGGATGTTTGGCATCAGGATTATGCTTATAGCAGCTACTTTAATCAACTGTCATGTTATAAAGAAGGATTTGCAAGTGTATTTTCAATTTTCAGATGGATATTGTGCACTATCCTGGACCGTTTTGTTCTATTAAAACATCAGCTGTCCAGAGCAGGTAATATCCTACTCTGCTTAATTTAAACAGGATTAATAGCTGCTGGCTGAATTAGTTTGCCACTCCTCAGGAGCTCCGTGCTCCCGTTAAAGCACATTGCCACATGGTGTCACTCCTACCCCGCAGAGGTGTAACCTGCGCTGTGTGCCTGCACCTCGAACTGCAGCTCCAGGTAGGGGACAAGCAGCCCGGCATTCCTGGTGTGCCTGGTGTGCCTGGTACCTAGCTCCTGGTGTGCCTGGTGTGCCTGGTACCTAGCTCCTTGCGTGCCTGGCGTGCCTGGTACCTAGCTCCTGGCGTGCCTGGCGTGCCTGGTACCTAGCTCCTGGTGTGCCTGGCACCTGGCGTTCCTGGCACAGTGTTGCAGGTGAACTTCAGCACTGGGGACACTCCCCTCATGGCCAGTCTTGCCACCTCCATGTGGGAGGGCGGGTGAACCACTGGCTGTTTCTCCTCTGTTACCACCATTTGGATGCTCGTGGTTAAAGGGAGAGTTATTTGTCCTGGTGGGTCATTCCTCTGCCAGGGTCCTGCTGAACATGCTGGTGGGGAAGCGGTGTAGCGCGAATACCTGTCCAGTGGGGTTTGGAGTGAAGCCACTCCAGTGTCACCAGGACAGTCAAAAGGCTATTAGAAGCAGCTTTACTTCGTTGTGCTATGGCTTGTTTTGAATCTCTAGTGTGAAGAGCAAAGCCCTGCCTGCCATTTTTCAGGGTGTTACTTCCTACTGGTCTTAAGCTGGTGTAAAGCTGCATGTCCAGCGCAAGAGGTTCCCCCTCCCGGGAACAGGCAGGAATGGTTTGTATCGCTGCGTGATGAATGGCATTAGAGAACTGTTCCAGGTTAAAAATACCCTTCTCCCAGTAAAATTCAGCTTGAGGTAGTTCCTCAGTCTGTCCCGCTGTGTGCTCACAAATTGTGCCAGAATAAGGAGGGAAGCAGTGCTGGTGGGGGAGGGGAACCTTTCCTCCTGGCAGCAGTGCAGGCGAACGATGGCCTGAAGCTGTTGTGAAAGCTCAGCATCCTTCACCTGTGATTCCCGCCCTGCCCTGCCTGTCCCCCGCCCCAAACAGGGTGGCAGTTTGTAGTTGAAATGTCATTTCTTCTCTGTGGTGGCACAACCCAAAACCTCCTGGTTTCATTTCGCTGCACGCCGTGAATTTGTGCAGCCGTTTCCATAATGCTGTAGGGAGAGCTCATGGGTTGGAGAGACCGCGGGTGTCAAAGGGCGGCATGCTTGAAACAGAGCCGTGTCAATAAATATTGGGCTCTTTTAAACTCACCAGCAGCTACACTTAAAAGATAGTGGTGACTGTCAGCTCCCTGCTGGCAGTGGGACAAGGGATAGGGAGAATAAAGGAGAAGGAACCGAAGCTGCTTGCAAAACTGGCACTGGAGCATTACTTTCTGGGTACGGCTCTGGAGCTGGAGTCATTCTGCTGGTCTCATGAGTGAGCGACCACCATGGACGCTCCGTTTGCCAAGAGCCCGGGTGGGTTACTAGTTCCACGGAAAGGACGGTAAGATCAGCCTCGTACTGGGTACGATGTGAACGGCATAGCCTTTGAGTGACAGTTCAGGATCTGATGCTTTCTGGACTAACACGTAAAAGTGGTGTTTCTCTGTGTGTGTGTATTTTACAAAACAAGTGTTTGTGCATTGTATATGCACAATATTGATTTGGTGATCTCGCAGGGTTTTCAGATGGTATGTGTCCCCACGGATCCCTGACTAACAATTTCTGTGTATTCCATGCTCCCACGGAATTTGTTAACAGCAATTACACTGCTACAGCATAATAAACTATAAAGGGAAGAGGAGGGGGCGGTGGCTGTCCTCTGGCTCCAGGGCCAGCCCGGCGGTGGCGGCTGGACGGCCGAAGCTCGGTTCACCTTTAGGAGGAACAAACCCGCACCTTTTTGCAGGACAGCGTGCGCCCAATTTACATAACGTAAAGGCTTTAGACTGATCCCTTTTCCCCAGGCGCCGGCTCTTGTTTCTGCTGGCATTGTGCCCACACAGGAGAAGGAATTTTCTCAATTTCCTTTCAAGAGGCCAAGCTATTTGAGTCGTTTGAGATCACACATAGGTTAGGTTTAGTTATTACAAATGTGAAATTGGCAAATGACAGAAAGGAAAGTGCATCTGTTTTAAACACAAAATGCTGCACATAAGGTTAGGTGTATTAAATTTATTCCAGATGCTCTTGTTCCAATTGGCCTCTTTGTTGCTGTACTTCTCAGCGATGTCCCTGTTGTTCAACCGATTTAAATCTCACCTAATTCGCTATATTGCCGTTGTTCTGCGCTGAAAGCCAGGCATGCATTGCAGGTATTGTAATTAGTTGTCCACACAATGTCTTTGTGTAATTGGGGGTGGGAGGAGGAGAAATTTCACCAAGGTAGGAAAAAATATACCTCCTTTTAATATTAAGAGAGCAGATACGCTCTTCCCTCGTCTACCTAGAGACATGGATGTCTGTGGACGCACATGCGCTCTCGCATGCAGATGCCTGTCATTCTCATCATGTGTCTCCTACGTGTGTGCTTCCCGTACGCTGCATGTGGAAGCGGTGATGTGACCGCAGGCAGCGGATTGCAAGGAACTTTATCAGCATCTGGTGGAGGTATTTCAAATCAGCCTTCCCCAGATTCTTGGTCCTGAAAGCGCCTATCAACTCTGAAAATTTCTTATGAAGCCTCAAGATGAACGCTGAAAACCTGGCAGTTTTCTTCCTCTTTTTGTGTGCTTTTTCTGGACCATATTGAGCCAGCCGTAGGCAGCGTTCTTTAGCTTAATGGTTCCATGGTTTGTTGTCCAGGTTTTTTAATCAAGTCAATATTTGCCAGTATTTTGTTAAGAATTTTTGAGAAGTAATTAAAACCCACTAACTCTTGTCTGGAAGGCTGTCTATAACGAGGTGCATTAACTTAACAAAACATTTTGTCACTCCTATAAACATCTTGTTTTAAACATTCTGGTTTTCAGCAGATGACACTAGACAGCTTTTTTGAGTAGCTTTTATCCACAGCTTTGAATCATGGTAGCAGAAAATAAACGTTACTATTTTTGCTTTCTGCTTTCCATACACAATGCAGTGAGGTTTCCAAAATATGCAGTCTAGAAGTAATTACGCTTACTAGGCAAACATGAAATAGTTTCTTTTGCATCTATGGCACTTCAGCTTTGAATGTCGCAAGTAAAAGATTAAATAATTTGAACTGAAATAAAAGCAATATTCCCTCTTTACTTCTCTTTAATAGATCCTTGGAATATACTAACAATACTTGTGTTTGTATGGGTGTCTGGGAATGAGCTGTGAGAATCACGTTTCCCACACTGTGTGGAAAAAGAAAAGAATTTGCTAAATATATTTAAAGATGGATTCATGACTCGTACACACAACAGAACTGTAAGCCCTGTGTTTAATTACGTTGTCTGGAATCACTGAAGGAATTTGGGCTATGAAATGGTTGCGTATTTAAGAACAACATCCATCCCCTTTTATGTAAAGTTTTGTTGAAGGCCTTAAGGACTGACCGCGGTGATACATCAGCTAAGTAATTTTTGTTTGGCTATAAAATCTTTTCATTCCTGACACCGTATTGCTGATCACACCATGCTTTGCTGTAAACACAGGCCATGGCTGGCCAGTTATCATGCCTATGCTGAATCAGTTTGGATAACTAGTTCACTCCTCAGCATACAGGTAGCAGCAACGTAAATAATGAATAGTAATTTATTCCATTCAGTTTAAAAAAAAAAAAAAAAGAAAAAAGAAAAAAAGGGCCAAACATGGTGGCCAAACTCACTGTGTCTTTACCAAAGGCCACCTAAAGCAGGGCGTGTTGTTGTGGAAGGAGCCAGTACTGCTCTGTGTTGTGGTTTTCCTCCTTTGAATGGTAATTTGGCATCTTTGCAATCATTAATTGTGTTTAAAATTCTAGTGAAATCTATTGCTCTTTTTTTTTTTTTCCCATTTTCAGCCACCCCTTTGCAGTGAAGTTATTTTCCCTTTGTAAAGAAGAAATCAAAAGATCCAAAGACGTCCGGAAGCTTCGCTCCAGCATAGGAGTGTAAGTTGGTGAAATAAAATAACCTTTTCTCTGCTCATAAAAAGTAAAGAAAATGTAAATTACCAGCTGTAACAGCTAGATACATGTCCTATGTAATAGAAATGAAAAATGCACACAGATAGGTATAATAGGAGGTTGTCAGAGTCGTATTTGTGGGTGGTTGGAGTGAAAACATGAAGGATCTGATGAAATTAAACTACTTTTATTCTTAAGATTACTTAGGGTATGTTATTCTTACTGGTAATTCTTACAGATGCAGTGAATCATTTGCTTTTTGTTTGTAGAGAGCTCGACTCATGCCAATGCAAAATGTATAAAATATGCAAAATCCATTAGATCTTGTATGTGCACTGGAAATTGCTGAACGTTCTTGCACCATTCCTGGCTGCAGGGTGAAAGCCCGCAGCGCAGGCAGCAGGGGCGGCAAACCAAACCCAAAACCGCACCAGGAAGGGCGATGTGGGGTGAGGGGAGGAGGGAAAGCACCAGCCGGAGCATTGCAAGGCAGTGTAAGGGTTTGTGGGCAGCAACCTGGCAAAATTATTCAGGTATAACAATGGCAAGCAGTGGTTTTATTGACTTCCGTATCACTTACTGGTCACGTTTTCAGGGTGTACGAAAGCCTAAACTGAGGTGCAGCCCATGTTTCCCTCACCGTCTCTCCTGCAGCGCTGCCCCGCCGCGTGCAGCCGGCCCAGGCTCTCGTCGTCTGTGAGAGCCTGAGTCACACGTGGGTTTTAGCGCAGACTTTGGTGCTGCCGGTGAGGAGCTTTAAGCCGTATTTGTCCTTGGCATAGATGTGTGGCATCTCAGTAACCCTGCAGGATTTTGGTGCGCTTACCCGCCGTGTTTGCTTTCCCACAGCACTTAGAGCTGAGATTTCCTGGGGGCAGCAAAGTTTGCCCTCCCGCCCTTTTTTCTGGTACACGTCATTCTGATCCTCAAAATGTACTTTTGCAGTTCTAACACAAGATCTATTTATTTCTTATGTCTTCTAGGTTTTGTGGCCTGATTCAATTTCAAGGAGACATGAGAGAGAAAGTTTTCTTCCAGTTGTTTCTCCTCCTTTGCCATCCATTTCCTGTAGTAAGTATTGCAGACACGGCATATTTATCACATGTATTATTTTAAATACTTTACAAGAAAAAACTAATTCAAAGTGCATGAAAGCAGCATTTTTAACAGGTATTCATGTATAGAAGAGGTTTTATTTCTCAAGGGTCAGCTATCTGCAACGCTGCCACCTGAAAAGGCTAATGGATGCTTGCAGCGTGCCTGGCTGTTCCACTTGCCGATTTTCCACCTTCTGTCCTTACTGTTTTAAATTAGAAGCAATTTAGGTGCCTCAGTCGTTTGTTTCTTTTACACAGCACCCAGCCCAGGGAAGATTTGTTCACCGTTTAGGGCTTGAAAGCGCCAATCAGATAAATTACTGTTAGTGTTGTGATATTTCTGATAGTAGCAACACAATAGTAATTCTGGTTCGAGGAAAAAATATATTTGTTCTTTTTGTCAGGTGGGATGAAAACTTGTGCAATGCAGGAAGGTTTATCAGAAGTTTACCTTGTTGATATAATGCACTGAAACAGCATAAACCCCCGAGTTATAACTTCTGAGTATGTATAAGAGAAGATCATATGTGGGATACTACTATCTTAGGCCTTTAACATTTTTGTTGACTTAGTAAGGTTTGGAGTTTTTTTCACTCTACAAAACCTGGGAGCCACAACTCGCAGCTCCTGTGACAGCCGGACACCAGTGGCAGCTCGCAGTGGCTCCGGGGTCAGCACAGGGGTTTCACCAGGAACGTTTGTGGATGTTCCGGTGCGGATGTGAGGATCCACTGCCTCCGCTGCCACTGGTGGCCGCCAAGCTGCATCTATAGTCGAGTGGGGGAGCAGAAACAAAGGCTGTCAGAGGTAACTGCAGCCCATGGGGTCTTAAAAGTGGCTCGAGAACGCATTGAATAGCCTGGTGTTGGGCTAATGCAAACCAACACTGTTTATTCTAACACCATTTACTTTTGCCTATTGCTTTTTGTTAAGGTTGAAATCAAACGGTACTCGGCAGAGTTGGATACTTCAGATTTTTATTCCAACTGTTCCCATGTTGTGTGTACTTGCTACACGAGGAACTGTTTGCAGGAAGGGCACGCTGTAAGAACCGAAGAGAGATCATTTCAATTTCATGTTTTTTGGTACTTTACATCATAAAGATATTTTGGTTTTACAAATGGGTCAATTTAGTTTGGCACTGCTGCTCCAGAAATAAACCTGGAATTTCTTTGCCTTCCTTTGGTTACCATCAGGCTTTCTTGAAACACCCAACCAGGATTTGTCTCTGTTGCAATTTTGCTGTCTGACATGTAGTATGTTTCTATACATTGTACTTCAGAAACCAGCCTCGCTCGCTTTTTCTGTGCGCACACCAGCATCGCTGCTGAACAACGCTCTGGGAAAAATACTTGCTGCTGGAAACCAGAGTGTAAAAACCTGGTGTTACTCACATTATCATCTATCTCCCAACAGTTTTTTTTAAGAGTTTTTTTGACTCTTCCACTGTCCAGGCTGGGAAGTCTGAGCCCACAGCAACCAAAGTTAGAGCCAGACTTTGGCTCAGAGTCATTTCAAGAAAAGAAACGTTTCTGTTGGGCCAGTCTCAAACATTTGTGCCCTGTGAGGGACAGAGCTGTCACCTTCTTAATCTGAAATCCTGCAAAAGTTGAGTGAAAATATGCCAGATGTAGTAGCGGGAATTTCCTTGAGGTACAGAGATGACGTCTCTTCCTGCAGCAAATCGCTGGCAGGGGCAGGAACAGAGCGTCGCTCTGAGCGTTACAAAGCGCCCACCATAAAATGATGGTCAGCGTGAGGAACCAGTACTGGCACTGGGCTCTTCCATCCAGGACTCTGGATACTTCACTAAAGCTTCCTCGGCCTCTTCCCCGTAGATCCGGAAGACAACGGCCAGTCAGGTTTACGAGATGTTGATAACCTACAGCGACGTGGTGGATCCTGCCGTTATGGACGAGGTCATGACCATACTCAGCGATACCAACTGGTGAGTGAGTGAATTTGTTGCCAGACAGTAATAAGAGCTGAAATCGTGTTTGTACCGCAGAAGTTAAAGGAACGTTGATGCCTTTGAAAGCTGATGGCAAGGATGCTGTAAGAAACAATGGTGTAGTTTTAGCTGTTCATTGCTTCTAGGCCAAAAAGCATTGCTGAAAGGAATTCTTCTGTTCTAAAGAACCATCCAGTATATTGTCCCACTGGAAGCGGTGTGTATAAAATCACCACTAGATAAGGTAAAATATCCATGTTTTTCTAACAACTTAAAAAGGGAGGAAATCTTGGAAATTCTCCATGAAACAGAGAGAGACTGTGCTGTGCAAACAGTCGGATGTCAACTGCACAGACAGTTTCTTGGCATTTATAAGCACTGGCAGGATTTGGGGAAAGGAAGGATCTTTGCAGGCTGGAAAAAAACAGCTTTAGCAGAGCAGCTCAAATCTCCCATGAAATGTAATGACTCAAAATGCTACAAATACTGTATTCGAGCAAATATTTTGACTTGAACAGTTCAGATGTTTCCCAAGCATATGACTGCATGAATTCAACAACCGCTTTAATTCATTTTTTTACTTGCTGTTACCTGTCACGTTAGCTCCTTGCTTGGGCGGGGGGAACAGGGTCCGTCCTTCGCCAGCGAGACTCAGCGAGCAGCAAAGGGCGTTCTGGGGCGGGAGGAGCCTGTTCTGTCGGCACCCTTGGAGTGACAGGAGGGGACACTCACCATGGTCTTGGCACTAGTTTATTCTCTTTCTGCGAATTTTAGCATTATGTGTTACAGTCACTTGGAAAAGTTTATAAAAGACTTGTGCCTCAGATATTTAAGAAAATACGGCATTTTAAGATACTAATTAGTTTATTAGTTTTGCTGCCATGTTAAACGTTTTTCCTTGTAAGAGTTGACGGTCATAGGTCTACTAGCCCAGCGCCCTGCCTCAAACAGTAGTCAAAGTTAATACATGAGAACAGACAGATATAAAAAAAAAAATGATTTATTTAGTCATTATATTAAATGGCTTTTTGTCTTCATTGACATTTCATGGAAATAAATGTATCTAGCTATGTTTAAAGAACAAATACACCTTAAGGCTGTGGTTTACATTTTTTCAGACTGCAGGCTTACGTTATTTAACTGTTAATTACTTTCCAGTTCATTTCTGTGCTGAGCTTAAATAATTTTATATTTGGGAAAAGAAAACTAAGTTTGTCATTGTAAGCAGTGGTTGCTGCTATTCTGAATTTTCCAGCTCAGAATTAGAATAACTGTCTCAGATTTGAAGAACTGGTTATCAACAATTCTGCCTGTTGTTAAAATTACTTATTTAGTGTGATTCAGTGCTCGCTTATGAAACCTGAATTTAAGAGCAGGCTTGCTCAGAAGTTACATAAAGAATTTGTTAACAGAAACAATTGAATAGGCTTGGATTACTGCCGTCACACAGGGATGTTTACAATACCAAAATTAGAAGCGGTACACACCAAATTGCTACAGAAAAAGCGGTGGTAGCACAGTTCTGCTCATAAATGAGTTACTAAACCAAAGCAAAATAGTTGTAAAAACCACTTCAGAAAAATAAATATTGTGTTTTCACATTGTCATTTTTAAGGTGTGACTGGCTGCCTGTTTTATTGTCTTAGTTCAGGACTTGCTCTGAGTTCCCTGTTGCCATATGCCCATTGCACTAAGATTAAAGATGAAGAGCTAGTTTACTTAAAACTTGTTTTATCTTGGTAGGTTTGAACTGTTTACAAAGGAAGAGGTTTGAAGTCATTGTGAAGTGTCAGCGAGAGCGGCTTGTTCTTCTCAAGCTCTCCCAGTGCCAAAGCAATCGTAGTAAATTCTGAATTACAATAAGCATTAACATCCGGAAGCCAAATGAGAATTTGTATTTGGGGAAGACTATAATTACTGGCATATGCATATTTGCTTGTTGTTGAAACTATAGACAGTTTACGATTATATAATTCAGAATTAAAAGAATTACTTTATATAAGTTTTGTTTAGCTACAGGAAGGTTTCCAGTATTAAATATGATAAATTGTCCAAGGTGTCAGAAAACCAGAAGTTAAGATTATTTCTAACTTGCTCTTATGCTTTCTCTCTGCAGTTTTGAACTCTGTTTATGTGCTAAGAGTTAAATTTTTAAATAGCTCATTTATAGTTTTTGTACACTGTTACATGTACAAAATCAGGTACAGTTACATACAAGTAACATTACAGTTACTTAAGAAAAGCAAAATAAATCTACTGTAAATGGTGAATAATATTTGGCAGGCTCCAGTCCCACAGCATTCCAGTTAGTGGTAGATTTTTACAACATGGAAAAGAATGTTGTCAGTATGGATTTTTGGCATTTAGGGGCTTTTTGTAACTGACAGTTCTTGAGGAAATTACCTCATCGACATGATACTACTTCAGAAACTTTTTTTAAAGGCTCACAAGTTTTAGGTCTGGATTTTCTGTTTCAGGAGAAGGCTTCTTTAGATTGTAGAATGTTCTCCAAATCCACTGGCATTTATTTTAATTCTTGACGTGAAGTAGTCTTAAACAAAAAAGGAGCTGTAGCTTTAAATAAAAAATTAGTGAATGGGTTGTATGAATAAGTGGGGATTTTTTGAATACAAAAGCCTAAAGGAATTGTCTTGGACATTTTACTAGTAACGGGTCACTTGTGGAAGATCTGGTGTATGTTTATGGTTTATCTGGCTTCAGGTGGTACAAAAATGTTACACACACCAAAAACTTCTAAGATATGAAACCTAGTGAAAGAACAGACGCGTACGTAGCCATATAATAACAAAATGGATAGCTTAAGAAGTTGTATGTATGTAGCTAACCTCGGGGTTTTATTTCTGAATTAACTGGAAAATACTTCCTCATGCAGGGAAGCTGAATTGCCGGTAGTACGAGAGAAACGCAACTGCCTCTGTGATCTCATGAAAGTGCCCAAACCGCAGCTGGTATCCAAGGTGAAGTACGGAAATGTGCTCCGGGGGGGTCTGTAAATACCACAGGAACGATCAGTTGTTCCCCCAAGCCTGCCGGGAACTTCTGTGCAACAGCTGCGGTTCTGCGCCGGTTCCTGAACGTACCCGTGTGCACCAGGAGGAACGGCCTCACAGCTAACTCCAGAATAGATGGAATTGCTGAAACTGTTGGCTTAAGCCCTTCCGCTCTCCTTTCTTGAAACCATTCCAGGCTTGCAGTGTGACATCTTACTCAAACAAATTGCAGGAATTAAGTAATGCAGTACAGATGTTTCAAAAACTGCTCCTCTGCCCTTTCTGGGGAAAGAAAAAGGGATTAAAAATTCCCCGTCAATTTCAACAGCAGAATTATAACCTGAGATGTTGTGCAAACCACAGAATTCTAACGCTGCCTAAGAGGAAGAATATAATCTAAAAGCTATACGTTCATAGGATGACAGACAACTTATCCATATGTAGGTCCCATTTCATTTTAATGCAGATAGTTTGGAATTGCCCATCTGCTCAGTATTGCAGAAGTACAGAGTTTTCCAAGGGGTTCTGAGAGGTTCGTTTCCTCTCTGTCCAAAGATAAGGAGGCTGAATTATTACTGGTTTAGAGAACATGTGTTAACATGACAATTCACAAAGAAAAATTATTTTTGAGTATGCAAGAGAAGGTGGAAGTGCTTGATGATCCAAGGCTTCTTCCCTGGTATCACAGGCATCCACAGCATATAACCTATTCTGTAAACTGATTAAGCTTAAAACCAGTGGTATATTAATTTGCTCTTGGGCTTTGTGATTTTTATTGTTGTTTTAGGAAGGTTTTGTTCTTTGTAATTATTTTAGAATGCAGAAACATCACCCATGCAGTTGTCTTTCCTAAGCTTTTCCTAATTGGGAAATACCTTCCTTTTCTGAAATACTTGAACACCATTATTTTTGTGACTAGAATTACGCAATGTTGCCCTGCACAGTTCCACTTCAGAACTGCCGTAGCATCTTTCACAGCTGCAGCATCTGGGGCTGAAAGCCACCAAGTCTTTTCTCCTGCACGGCCACTGAGGGTGACCTTGGCTAATGGTGTTTTTAAACTGCCGGCTGCACTGGCTGGCTGGGATGTGACTGTGCGAGTCCTTGAGGTCAGCCAGTTCCTCCTGTGTCATAGTCTCATCATCCCTTACACTGAAGGTGCTTCCCGCTGTAAGTAGATCCTATATTTTCCCGAGTTGTCATTGATATAAATATATATATCTTTAAAAAATTGGTCAGAAGACTAATACTCAAGACATCCATGAATAGCCTTCAAAGACACCCTGCTGCCCCCATGGCAGTTTCTTTACCCATTTTCCAGTTTTTACCGTCATGGCTGCAGGTTTCTGCTTTTAGTAAGTTTTAAGAAACCTGTAACTAACATTTCTGCCATTCTGGAAAACAAGAATCTGAACCTCTCACCCATACAAGGAATTGGGTTTAGAGCAAAAATTGACCTGACAAGTGCTGTTTTCTAGTCAACCAAAAGAAATTTTATGTTCAAATTAAAGATGTTACAAGATGAACTCCCTGATCTCAAAAAAACTTACTTGTTCCTTAGTTTTCTCCTCATTTTTCAGTCTCCAATAATTATCTCCCAATGTAAACAAAATAATAAGAAATAGCCAAATACATGTACCGGTATTTCAGATGGAACTGTCACAAGCAGTATCATGTGCAAACTGGAAGTTACGTGCTGATTTTGGAATTTTACCTTTTTCCTCCTCTTTTAACATAAACAAATAGTATAACTGTTAGCAAAAAGAGTTAAGCCTGCGCCTGCCCTGAGAACTGCTGGAGTTCACTGTGAAGGCGATACTGAACGCCAAGGACTCCACAGCTGCCCAGCTGTCCCTAGCAGCAGCCAGGTTGTGCTCACACAAGAGCGCACAACACTGCTTTTCCTCGAGAGCTCACATATCCTCCGAGCAGAGGAGAAACAACTGAGAAAGCCAAGCCTAACATTATGAAAAGGTGAAAGAAATGGATTTCAGCTGAAATCAACACTTACCCTTCCTTTAAAACTCATCCAAATAAAATCTGCTAGAGGGTAGTTAAAAATTACAGTGTAAATGTTACAGCTTTGTATGTCTACATTTTCTTCTTTGTTTAGTTTACTTAATTACATGATTGGGATACTGCTAAACCAGTGATGCGTGCCTACTCCACGTGACCTCTTTTTTTCTTTCTGTCTTGCAGAGTTCAGCGTAAGGAAGTCGCAGGCGCTGCTTTGTCAGCTGAAGCTCGTGGCTCAGGTAGGACTGGAAGAGTTTGTGCTGCAGCATCCTGACAAAGTGGATTCTCGGCACGAGCTGTGAAGTGCACTGTCTGACAAAATAAGAGGTAGAGATTATGTCTTAAAGCGGCACTGTATGATGTGCCACAGGAAGGCAAGATTCATTGTTTTTAGTTTTTAAAGTCATTATCTGTAGCCACGAGATGGCGGTTTCTCTTCATACTGCTGTCACGACTGACCTGGGTTTTTTTTTTTTTTATGTCGGTGATTTGTACTTCTACAAGTCTGAATGGAGCCGTTCAGCCTGTGCTTGCTGTACACACATGAAGTATTAAACCTGACTTGCTGCATTAGTCTCTTAAAAGAATTGTTTTTAGCGGTAAAAATGGCAACACTGAGTGGTAATTAAATCTTCCTGAATACAGAAAGTGTCTCTGTGGATAAGTCTGTTATTCTTAGGCCATGGACAAACAAAAAGTCCAGGTTTCACTTCAGCTAAAGTCAAAGCCTCTCTTAATAGCTTTTTATATAACCAATTCAAGCAAATGTGGGGGGTTTTGTGGTAAAAACTAGCTTTAGGGACTGAAGCTTTATTTTTTTCCTTTGAAGAACAGAAGTGGACTATACTTCAGGCCACTACTAGAAATTTAGATCATTTCTTATTGACTATAAAATGAAATGGCTATAACATTTCTTTTTGGTAAGATTAATGTGATGGGGAGGACAACATGATATTCTAATTACACTGTGTTATTTGATGGTACTAATTAAATCCCACTATCCCAACACTTCAAGTAGAAGAGCGGCGCTGTCACACACACCTATGAAAATGTGAAAGGAAGGAAAAATTGGGGCAGAGGAGCTAAACCCAAGCCATTTCCAAAACTACAACCTGCCTGTCTCTAAGATTCTTTTTAAGAAGATAACAATAAATTACATAATTCAGTGTTTATGAAGTATACTTGCAGCCTGGCTGGCAGATGAAATTCAGTGTAGATCAGGGTTACTGCCTGACCAAAACCTGAGAAGGTTCAGTGAAAATTATGAGCAGCTGTACAGGTGATCGTCTGGCTGCCAGCTGATGGTACAGACACACCTGTACTTGTCACGCAGCCCCGAAGCAGAGGGTGCCACGCTCTGCCAGCTCCAGCGCTGTGCGGAGCTTCCCTGCGGGCAGCACCAGCTGAGGGCCCCGAGCAGTGCTTGACAGAAACCTCTTGGTGCTTCTAGAGGTTATGGGCTTGGCCTGAGATGTTTGTAAGGCTTCCCTGTGGTGACAGCCCTCTGGCACCCTTCTGGCCTGTGTTTGGTGGTTGTTTCAATTAGAAATACAATTTAACAATCAAACTGAGTTTGGTAAACAAGTGATGTGCCACAGTAAAATGAGCATATAGCATTATCCACGGTGTAACTAGGTGTTCCTTAGAAAGGGGTTACTCAGCACAAAGATTAATTTAATGAGGCGCAAATTACTAAGAGATTCTAAACCTCTGAACGCTTTGGTCTTCCTATACACAGAGAATAACACAGCTTCAGTGTCACGCCTTACCTTGGTTTTCAGTTAAAGTGGTAGTAATCCATCCCTTCCTTCAAGTTCAGCATGTTCAGGTTTGCTTCAAACGCTCCACCTGTCAAATCCTGTGAGGGGAGAAAAAGAATTAGATCAACCAGATAAACACATTTCAGGTAGTAACAGGTTTTGGTAATTTGGTTCTTTAGACCACAGAAGAAAGTCCCATTTGCAGAACTAAACATAAATAAACCGAGGCTCAGAGATGTTTCCATTCAAAAATCAAGTGTATGTTGAGAACTTGGTGTTCGTATAGTCGGGGGAGGGTGGGGTGGGGGGGATGTTACACAGCTCACTGCGGCGCCTCTGTCACCTACCGGCACACGCCACCTTCCAATGCAGGCACCTCCAGAGAACAGACCCAAGGAATGAGCCTGACAAACCAGTGGGTTTTGTAGATTTTGAGCAACGATTAGCTTGTCTGATGAAACAAACCTTTCATCGAGCAAATGAAACATTTTGCATAGTTAACAGCGTTTCCTTTGGAGCCCTGGTTACATTATCCGAACAGGAGCCTGGTAGATTTGCTCCATGAGCTTTGGTCTTCCTGGAGTCCTTAATTCTACGGATCTTCAGGAATGGCACCAAAAAAAAAAATAAAAATTAAAGTTCACAAAACTTTAAGGAGGCAGGTGAGAGAGTGCTGGTTCTTTTGGCTGGCCCAGAGCAGCAGCGATGCTGTTCGAACAGCGCACAAGTGTCAAGGGCAGGACAGTACGAAAACAGAGTCCAACTGAGACTGGAGTTAGAGGAGGCGGAACGCTAGGCTGTGGCTGGAGTAACGGATTTGAAAAATTGCTCTGGGATCTTTAACGAACCTACGTTCAGAAACGAAAGCTTCTGTCCCACGTGGAGGACTGTACCTCCCAGCTCGCCTTGGCCTCATCAGCTGAGCTGCTTATAAAGGCACTGGTAGCATCTGGGCGTTGCTGGGAGGCTCCATTCGAGGAACGCCGCTGTCTCCATCGGCCGGGAGCCTGGTACCCAAACAAGCCGACCTTCCCCTCCAAACCTCCGCGTTGTTCCTGCTGCCTGCGGCCGGTTCAGCCCGCTCGCCCCCACCAGCCACAGGTGAGCTGCCCTTCCTCCTGCGCTGTACTGTCACCAGCGTCAAAAAATACAGGAGGTGACATCACGTGACCCAGAACTTCAACAAAATCCATAACCACCAGTCATAAAATTCGTAAGTGAGCTCTGATGTTTACTAACCTTAAAAAAAAGAACAGTAAAGAATAATTTGGGGAAGGGCAGGAAAGGGCCCCTGGCACTGGGCTTTTTAAGCAAGGCCTCCACTTCCTTGAGGTAACCAGTTTCTTATCTGAGTGATAAGGCCCTAATTGTGAACGATGCTGAGTATTTTTTGTAATTATTTTTTTTTTTACTTCTTGAAATCAAGACTACTTTGATGGTATTTAATACTTTGAAGGACTGGGTCCTAGTTTCTCAATTCAGTTAAGATCCCAAACCATCATTGGTCCAGCAGCAAAACTTGCTGCTCTCGTCAACTGGGAATTCTGCTCAGAAGTGTCAGCCTTGGTTACAGCCTTTAGCCTCCACTAACGATTTCACAAACCCAAGATATCACAAGTTGGGACACAGGGTACAAAACGGTTGCGTTTAGCTTAAAAATCAACCTGCTCTAAAGAAGGGTTAAAAAACCACAGAGATTTATATGTAGAAGAGCCCAGATGGTAAGTTGAGCAGGAGAGTTAAAACGAAACCTTCCATTCCCAGAGCACAAGGCTGAGGTGACAGAACACGGCCGGGTTTTACAGTAACTGGCCTAACAGTGAATTTACTGACAACTGCATACGATCAGACTAGTTTAATTACGGAGACGGAAAAATAAGAATCCCTTTCATTTCAAGCACTTGGCACCCGTGCCAAACCAGAGCACAGTACATGATTTCTAAGCATTTTGCTTTATTTACCTCAAAGCAAGAGAAAACACCCAGGGCAAACAAACCCTCGGGTGAAGCGGGGCCGCGGGCAGCGACGCAGTTTTGACGAGCTAAAGCCACAGTTTTATTCTCTTCAGCAGAAACCCAACGCGCACACCGAACAGAATTTCAGCTCCAGACTGTTGCGAAGCCATTTTAAAATGCAAACTGAGCAAAAGATCATGCTGGATGACTGCTTTTTAAAAATTATTTTATATGGTAACAACCTCATGGCAGTGGTAGCAAGAAGGAACTGCCTGAAAAAATAACCAAGAAAACCCTGCTCCGGGTACACGGCCAGCAGAGTCATTTCTTGCAAGTGACCCACTTAATAAACATATCTAATCTTCAAAATTACCCTCTTAGAGCTGCATAGAAATATGCAGGTTTTGTCTGTACCAAAACTAAAAATAATCCCCCACCACAAACAGCAAAATAACACTTTCTTCTTCAGAAGCATGGTGATGAACTTACTTTGGGAAATAATAATGCTAAATCTGAAAGACTGGGATGTTTAGGAATTTGTTAATGACTTGCTTAAGAAATTATCTAAGAGGACGTGCAGCTAATTCTGCCTTACATGAAGTTCCAACAGTTCCATGCAACATGGAGCTGGGTTGTAGCTGTTGCATCGTCTGCCCAGAAACGTCCGTACGTTCACTGGGGGTGTTGCACACTTGCTGCACGACCCGAAACAGAGCTGGGGAAAGCTACTGGCCCAGAATGGTTTAGAAAATACAGGCCATTTGTAACTCTTTTAACACAGGACTCCTCTTTTTCCCCTCACAGTAAGCACAAGGATAGTGCCCTTTTTTGCAAAGGAATTTTGTCTTTTATATTTTAATTGTAAATACATTTAAATTAATTTATTTTAAATACAGTCTTTCTCAGCAGTCTGGGACTTTTGTCGCAGCAATGTTTTTTGCACAGTTTGATCTGATAAATCTGGGTGAACAGCATCAGAGAGGGAGCAAAAGCTAGCACAAACCCCAACATTTTTCATTTGATGCAGTCTTAATATTTTATGTAGTTATCCCCATCCTACTTCTTCCTATGCTCCCACTTTCAAAAAGCGTGCTGGAAGAAGAGATGTAGAAAAGGTGATTAAAGAAAAGCAAGTGGGGAGTTTTGCTTTTAGCCGTGAATTCAGATGTGGGCTGCACAGCAAGCAAGGCAAACGACCTCCAAATACAGCAAAGACTAACGCTCAGCATTACACTGGCCTGCGCTCTGTCAACATGAATGAATGAAAAAGTTACTCTGCTTTTCTCAACCCATTTAGAAACCATTTCCTTTAGTGGTCAGGTGTAGAAGCGTGAAAGCTGCTGCAGGCAGGATACCCGAGTATTTTAAACCACAGACATTTATCAACTTGTTTTGTTTTGGTAGAAAACTACTTTCCATGACAAAACTGCTGCTGAAAACTGTGGCCATTTCAATCCACCCACGACCCTCCAGGTAGGAAGGGCGGAATGTCACGGATTCTGGCAGCCTCCACAAAGACGCTCAACAGTAATAAAACACACAATATATGACAATGGCTGAAAGAGGCTGCTAAAAACTATTGCTTAAGGTCGGCTACGAAACCCAGTGGTAGAGAAAAGGAGGGTCCCGCAGGCTTGGTTGTGGAGTGGGACTCGGAGCACCACTGCTTGCTTTCCGAGACCCTCTGATGCCTCTCCACTGGGTTTTACTCTTCCTACACTTTGGCACAGATAGATCTGTGGTGTTTTATTTCTTTCTTACGTTGTCTGTGGTTTCTCAGGTGATAACGGGGTATCAGGCACTGCTAACAGAAAAATTTGCTTTCAGTTCTTTATTATAAATCTGGTTTTCTAACAGTCTGAATCTATGTCTTCCTAATATTAAAATAATAACATGGTGTAACAACATAGGTATGCTGTGAGGCTCATATTATTAACAGGTATCCGTCTGTTTAAAATCTGTAGAAAAGGAAGCTCCATTGCAGACTTTCACTGTGGTGTTAACGCAAGTTTATCATCAGCATTGGTCTGGTCTCTTTGGCCACTATCTTGTTTTCCTGATGTGTAATGCTGCTGGAACTCCATGCACACTGAACTTTTTTTACTTAGAACACTAGGGTGTTCTCGGCATCAGCTCTTGGAACACCAGCGTTCACAGTATCAACTAACGCAGTCATGAAGTGAGAGGGTAAGGAGGTAACTCGCCTGCAGTTTCTAGACATTTGCCTCCATCTGAATGGCTATTGACCTTAAATTCTCCTAAAAAGTGAGCTGCTTCAAAGACAGATTCCAGAAGCAACTTTACAAACTCTGAAACTGTTTCAAGTAGGTCAAATTGTATTTCCAAAGAAAATACTGCTTACTAACTTAAACGATACTATGGCCTGCAGTGTTCTGTGATCAGCAAGTGGATTTCCACTCAGCTCAGTGACCATGAGTGGAAAATACACTGAAATCACAACTGAAGGCATGGACCAGAGTTTTCAGACAAGATGTTGTATAATAGTCTCCTTGTAAGGGCTTCGCAAATTAAATGTGCTTTATAACAGGTTGCACAGATGTTTTGTCTAGGGGCTTCCACCCACCATTGTATGTAGTATGAAAAATTAAATTAGTTGTAATATTACTAGCTTATCCAAAAGTTTATCAACCAACAGTACATGATAATGCCCTAAGGTACGTGCAGTCTGGCTTTACTACGCATAGTTATGATCTCAGAGTTGATGGTAAGTTGGGAGTGCGAAGTTAAAAGCAGACTGCACCAGATGTGATGAGATTCAGCTAATCATCTCTGAACAGACCTGGTACAGCACTCGAACGTTGGTGTTTATATGTAGCTACAGGTTTTAGTTACTGCTAGAGACTTGTTTAACTAGAATGTATTTGCAATTTTGCTTTAAAACCTCTGTGTCATCCCATACATTGTGCATTGCCATTTTAAATATAACAGCAAAATAACTGCTGGTTATCATCTTCTAGTTAAGTTATTAGGTCAATTAAACCAGTTGAAATAAGGAAGATACCACAGTCAGGCACAGAAGAGGATTCAGAACTGGCAGTGGCAAACAAAATGGGTTTTAAGGTCTGATTTAAAAAACAAAGACTCTGCTGTACATAGGGGCTGCAGAACATGAGGACTAAACAAGGCCAGGTGGCTGACTGTATGTGCTTCTTTGTGTATCGAATGTTGTTGGGCAAGAAAGTAAACCAGATCCAAGCTCCTTTACAGAAGCTTACTTTTTATTATTCTTATTACTACTTTACTCAATAGTGCTGTTTTCAATCCCCGAAACACTCTGCACAAGCAATTTGATAAAACAGGCCATTCAGTTGCATAGTAAAAGCTTCTGGGAAAAGCTACGTACAGTAAAGAGAAATTCATTTTCATAAGGAGCACATACTGATTTTGACATTAAGCTCGGAGTAAAGGTACTCACCAGCTTCACGCAGATAATGAAGGGTGGAGTTGCGTCTCTGAAGTGACGTATAGGAATTTGGGGTTTTGGTCTCTCCTGCAGGAAAAAAGCAGCAGACATGCACACATGGTTACTTGTTAGCCAAGTTTTAGGAGCTACTAAACACTAAAAGAGGAAAGAATTATTCTGAGACCTCGTGCTAAATAGTCCATCTGGTCACATGCTTCCTCTCATTATTTTGCCAGTCATTTCCAGTACCCCTTATTTTCTTACCATAATCTTTCCATACAATTGCGTTTCTTTGTTCAAAGTTACACATTACACCAGGTCTTTCTGCTGCTGGAAGGAGAAGGTCTCTCTCCTCTCCTCCACTGCTTCCTTACCTCCAAGCTCTACTTTTAGCCCTTTCCCAAACAATTCCCTCTTTGATCTGATTGCAAGGCTTTCACAGCCTACCCCATAAAAAAAAAAAAAAAATAATGCTCATTCTGTTGTCAGCAGGTTAATTTTCTGCAGCTTTAGGGAGCTCCATCAGCTTACAGTGCCACCAGAGAAGCGTCAGAGCAGGCACAGTAACAGAGGAGCATCTTGCCCTCGGTGGGAGCTGTTAATGGTTGTGCCCAGCTGGGACTTCACCACAGATCCAAACCAGAATCTTCTAAGGATTCACACCAACTGCGGTACAATCTTCTTTACAACTGATCTGACGGGATGGGTATGTCTTAGGAAGACAAGCGCACGGGATCTCTGACAACGATGCTGACGGTATCCCTGCACTGGTAGGTAGCGAGTCCTCACTATTCCAGGTCAAAATCCTGAACTCCAGTTGCTTTCATGCAGCTGAAAACACTCATTAGCTTCCTGGCATAGAATCTGGTTGTACAGCCGCTCCGATCCAAGCTAGAGCACTGCGCCTGAGGGGCGCCCCTGCTCTCCCCCTCCCCTCCCCCCAGTCCTGCTCCCATCAATTACAAGGATCGTGCAACCTCAGGGAAATTTGATTCACAAGATAACTTGCTGGAGACCTTTTTATTTTAAGGTTCCTTTTCTGCCGGATCAGCTCGCTGAATCAAGCCGTCCTTTGGCCACAGATTGCCAGGCCCATCGCAAGCAAAGCAGCGGGGGCCGCGGCCGGGGAGCGCGGGCAGAGCACCCTTCCGCACACTGCGCCCACGGGATCTGATCCGATGCCCAGTGAAACTACGAACTGTCCTTCCACCAGCTGTTGCCAGTAGTGACTCTGGGTGAAACTGTACTCCGGGTCTTAATTGCTATCACGAAATTAAGACTGCAAAAAGACAACATTGTTGGGGTTTTTTTTTTCTATGTGGTTTGTTTATTGCCCTCTAAATTTCATGCTTCCTTGTCTAGGGAATGAAGTGTTGCTGCCTACAATTTTAGGCTCCCAAGGAACATACCAAAGTTTTATTCAGATGCAGTATAACAATAATATACAGATAGGCTCCAATTAATTGCAGAAGCTTGCTTTAATAGATATTTGAATTTCATTCATCATGAGCCACATTCTACTCCCACTTAAAAGAAAAAACTGTCAGTGAAAGCTATGTTTTACTCCATCATCAGAACCCTGTCAGAGTACATATATTTTTGTCTTTCCAAATGGACTTCAGTGAGCGTGAGGTCCATAGTTCTGGCTCCATAGTTTGCACTCCAGCATCAGTCCCCAGCTACCTAGTCTTTTGTCACAGTCTCCTTACCAAAATCAGTTGCTATAAAGTATTTCAAATCAGTGATGTATTCCTTCATCACATTTCCCAGAACACTTCCAGATCCCACTGAAGAATGCAAGAGTACTTACAACTCACCTCAGATTCTTCATAAGTGTAGAATCCTTTTCTTATTTTCTTTTCATCAACATCACAAAATGCAGTTACCTGGAGAAAGAGAAGCAGAGCAGCATTTCAGTACCGTTCTGTGCTACCAGCAGGTATTTCACCTGCGATGTACCTAAGTAACGCTACAGGCACGTGACTGAACACAGGAATAGGGCAGCGCACCCTGGTCCTTCTACAGAGCTTAAAAATTTATTAAATCTGGGTGTATCATAAGGAGCTGGGCAAATGTTGCAGTTGTATATGAGCACATTATGTTTTTATAAACAGGCGAACAGGTGATCTAAGCTACTGACTGTGTAAGAGAAAACCTCTATGAGATGATCGGTTTTCAGTTTAGCAAACTAAAAGCAGAGACTAGCCACCTCATCTTGGCACTTCCACTAAACACCTGAGAGTAGGCAATACAAACCTTCCTCTTTTTGCCCACCCCAATCATATAATCTACCACCAGATCCCTCCGCATCACAGCGCTGCGCTATTGCTTTGGACGCTCTGGGAACACCACCCTCAGTTCTAGGTCATAACACACCGTGTCCGGGCATTCCTACAGGTTTGGACTTTGTGTTTTTCAACTGAAAAATTCAGCAGATTTGGTGTTTAAACACGTACAGTTACTGCTTCATTTTGGGTATTCTTACTGTAGCTATGGAAGCATTATTTGCAGCCCTAGCTGCCAAACATTTCAGATGGTTTTTTATGTGCATTCCTCATAAATAGGCACGCAGAATACACGCCTGCTATCCAAAATACACAGTGGCCTCATTTTTGAACCATTAGGTTGCCAGTAACATTTCGGAAGACTTTGTAAAATAAACATAGCTATGTTTTCCTCTGACTTCCACTGGATCTATTCATATTATCTACACAGAACTCTTACACTGAAGTGGAACCGTTAAGATGGTTAAGGTCTTGCAGAAATCAATTATTCTGGTGCAAGTTGGATACCAGTTTTCCTATCTTTTTAATTGTTGCATTAAAAATTGATTAACAACACTTACTGCTGAGAAAATTTGAAAAGCCGAACAGCTGTTTATTAATTTATTAAGTTAGAGAAGGCTGCAAAAGGCTGGCTTAGTTTCTGTGTCTACCAATCTGTCTCACCCATTTTCTTCCCATGGTTAAGATAGTTTTCTTTTACCTAAAGTGACCTCATTCTGTCTACACAGAGAACACTGACATCAGTGTCATAATGCTGAACTTTACATCCTTTATTGCTGCTTCACTCCCGAAGCAGTGCCACACCAACAGCCCCAAACTGCAGAGGAACAGAACTGTTCCACATCTTGTCAGGCAATGGCCAGATAGAGCTGCGTTCTCTTGCAACATAAAAGGTGTTTCTACAAAAAATAATTCAGAGCTATTTCCACTGTCAATGGAACAGTTTTCTATCCAAATCCTTAAAAACCATATCAGTTCTTCCATTAAACATCAATGGAAAGAGAATACAAACAAAAATAGCAAGGGACTACAAATATGGCTAAACTTACTAGCCATTGTACAAGGTCTTTGTGGCTGGTGCAGGCTGGGTTAGACAGCAGCAAACATGAGCAACTCCTTTGAGCACAAAGGCTAAGAAGCAGAATCTCTCTTAGGCTTTCTTTTTTCTTTTAAACACAAGTTAATAGACTCTACAACCCTGGCCCTATTTCCATGACCACTGTAATGCTTTATTGTAGCTGAAAAATCAGATGGTGTGACTTAAGCACTGTAAACTACATCCCAAGATAGGCTCTGCCCATCTTATTTATACACGTACACACACGTATATAAATATGTATATATATATGAAGGGAACCAAGTAGAAGCCGCTGTGGGAAGAGGTTACTTAGCTGTACACTTTTCATTCTGTATTGACCACCTTTAAAATTTTCCAATATTCTGCAGATCTCAGTTCCAGCACTGATGTTTTACTGTCCTAGAACCTGTGAGCACTATAAACACACTTCAGCAGGACATGCCTTCACTGTCAGCCTAATAGAGTTCTGGGAATAAATACAGTCCGGTACACTGACTTATCTCGCAATAATTGAAGCTGCTTTTTCCAGCTGCTTATACTCCTGTGGATTTAAAACACCAAACCAAACCACCAAAACTTTTGCCATAAGGTAAAGTGAAATTCTAGCTACACTTTAATGCCAGGAACTGGGAATTCACTGTAAGATCTGTGCTGGAAAGTGTCACGCTGTTCACCTCGGCACGTTATAATACCGTTAACAGAAACTCCTGACGGCTGCATAGATTTCTTCTTAACATGAAGGGTGTTAGAGAACTGGAGATAGTTCTTGTACCACTAGATTACCAATAATCCTAACGCTTCCCCTCATCCTGTGCCCTAACTCATACTACCACGGGTAGAGGATTTTGCCTTTGCCCCACCAACGCCCCAGCCCACAGAACTCCTGTGACAGCCGCTGCGCGAAAAAAGAGCTTGGCAGGTAAATAACTGTGACAGATTTCCCTTGGAAGACGGAAAGGACTCACACCTTTTCCTGAGTGACCACTAGGTACCTCCATGCACAATTATCAATGGTTTCAGCCAGCTTAAATCTGGTATTTACAAAATTATAAAACAGGTCAGGCCTGAATGGGCAGGTTTTCTGCCAGACGGCACACCATGTGGGTGGCCTAAGTCAACCATTTTTCTGACACACACTATTTATTTTCCAATTAAGGAAAATCTGTGTGTGGAGTCTAATACAGGTCTTAGGCACAGTTGTTTATCCTAGAAGGAGAACTCAAGGCATCAGGCTTATATGAGCTATTTACTTTATACTATCAAGATAAACCCAGAGTTACCTATTTGTTTTCCTGCATTAAGGGGCTTCTTTCTTGTATCTTTTATGAAGACCATCTATCCATACATGAACTACAGTCTCCCAGGGAGGAAGCTATGAATTATAAAGCTATAAAGCAGTCTCAAGTCTGGTCCGCCCCCGTCCTTTTAGCAAAACGGCTCTTTTTGCAATGCCTCTGACAACATGACACCATGGAAGCTTACAGAGTCCTCAGATCACACTTCAGTTTAAAACATAGTAATGATTACGTATTTTTGTTTTGAACATCATCTGTATGAAATTCTGCACAATTCCAAAACAAAGGAAAGTGACTGCTATTTCTCTCAGGTAAAATTCGGAAGAGACAGTTAGTATCTGTTATATACAAGCTACATAATTACTCTAAGTAACTTGTATAAATGTGGATCGCAACAATATACATTAACAATGGTGTAAGGGGAAAAGGAGTAATAGTTTTCTTCTTCATATGAGAAAGTTTATGTAGCTCAAAAGATAAGATATTTACTCAAAAAAAAGCCAACAACCCTCTGGTAGGGAAAGACATGTTTGAGGAAGATAAAAGCACTTCTCTGGCTGGTTCTTTTTCATAAACAGAGCAGCTGTGTGAAGGGATGCACGGGCTGGGACTATCAGACCTCCCTGTGGTAAAAGGAGATTAATGGGCAGCAGATTAATCCTACTGCAAATGTACAAACTAAGAGGTCTGCAAGAGTGGGCTCGGAATGCAGCTGTAATTACCTAGCTGTTTGATCTGTGCTGCTGTTGCACAAGAATTAATAGCTTGTTTCGTACTTGACTTGTTTACTGCCTTGCTGGCTACTGCAGAGGATGTTTCCTTACACTTCCCATTCCACTCAGATTTCCTAATGGAAAACCAGAAAGATTCATCAGGCTAATAATGTCCTTTTATAGTAAAAGATCCTCACAGGATTTTATTCCCTTACTTATTTTCACCTGTGGTCTGCTTTAGGTTTGTAAAGGTCATCTACAGAAAGAAACAAAACGTAATCACAGCAAATTCTCAAGATCTGTTGTAGCTGGAACGACAAGAGAGGCGAGTGTTACAAGGGAGAGTGAGTAACTTAGTAGAACATGATAGAAAAAACAGACAACCTTTTTGGTAAATGGTCACCTGCACACTGCCTCCTCTCCCTGCTCATTACATCAATCGGTCTTGTAAAACTCATCTTTAAAGAAGACAACCTGCAAACTCTCTACAAAATCCTGTATGAGATCTTCCCTCTTACATTCTCTCCACATCTTGTGCAGCCCTTCATTTGTTTTAAACTTCTCGTGACCCTGTCGATTCTTCTATTTATAATTCTTTCATTCAAACTTATATAAAGCCTTAGAAGCATGTTAATATAAATCTCCGCAAAAGTTAAATCAATTTTGGCCATTCATGTCAAAACAAAATAACTGAAAGCATTATAATGCAAGTTTAAATAGATACAGTTAAACAGAAGAGACATGCAGAGCCATAAACATCTCCCAGTATGCCATAAGCGCAACCACGACACTAGCAAGCAACTCTCGGTCACAATTGGAGCGATTTTCCATTACCAGGGTGCTGCTTTTCACAGAAGCACAGACTGGTCAGCTGGAAGGCACCTCTGGAGCCCACCCAGCCCACCCCCCTGCTGCAGCAGCTCTCCTAGAGATGCTGCACAGAGCCACGTCCAGGCGGGTTTGAATGTCTCCAGCGAAGGAGACCCCACAGCCTCTCTGGGCAGCCTGTGCCAGGGCTCTGCCACCCTCAAGGTGAAGAAGTTCTTCCCCATATTCAGCTGGAGCTTCCTGCGCTGCAGTTTGTGCCCCTTGTCCTGTCACTGGGCACCACTGGAAAGAGCCTGTCCCCATCCTCTTAAGGTATTTGTGGACAGTGACAAGGTCCCCTCCCAGTCTTCTCCCCTCCAGGCTAAACAGCCCCGGCTCCCCCAGCCCTTCCTCGAAGGGAGATGCTCCAGTCCCCAGATCACCTCTGTAGCCTCCGCTGGCCTCTCCCCAGTAGTTCCCCATCTCTCTCAAACTGGGGAGCCCAGCACTGGACACCACACTGCAGACGCAGCCTCAGCAGGGCAGAGCAGAGGGGGAGGATCCCCTCCCCCAACCTGCCGGCCACGCTCCTCCTAATGCACCTCGAGACCCCACTGGCCCCTTGGCCACGAGGACACACCGCTGGCCCATGGGCATCGTGCTGCCCACCAGCACTCCCGGGCCCTTCCCCGCAGAGCTGCCCCCCAGCAGGTCAGCCCCAGCCTGTACCGGTGCAGGGGGCTGTCCCTCCCCAGGGGCAGGACCTTACCTTTCACTTCACCTCTTCAGCGTTACAGCCATGACAGACACTGTGGGTATCTTTACATCCCAAGCATGCATTTCCTGACTGTCTGAAGACACTCTTCCATTAAAGATAGCAGTGTCTTCCCTATTTGCACATATACGTAACAAAGTTGCTCAAGAGAATTTTAATACCGGAATCCAAATGCAGAATAAGCTTCTCAATACCGCATATACAAAATTTTCCTAAATACATACAACTGCCTTTATACGCAACAGCGTGGGAACTAGTTGCAAGTGTCTTGTTTCTCTAGACCAGGTAACTGTGTCAGTTATGCCAGTAACTGTTCAAGCGCACATGCCTCTGGAGCAGCAACACGGGCATTGCAAAAAGCACATCTTCCTGAGCAGGAGCAGCAGGGAGGCTTCCCTGCCGTAGTTCAGCGTGAACTGTTTGCTGTAGTCTGAAACGAAGCCTCTATTTCACCCCATCTCATTTTAGGATGCCTTACACCTGGACTTAAGTGAAGCTTTGAAATTTCATCCCTCCCTTGTCCCATAGGCTCTCTTCTAACTCGTTTTCACCTTGCCATTCTCTCTTTCGCTGCAAAGTCAAGGGGAGGTGTAATATTCTTCCCTCTATTTATGTTTCTTCGTTTTTACATGCCCCCACTTCAGTCCCTCATATTGCCATTCATTTACTTTAGAGTAGTTAAAATGCTACAAAACTTAAACATTTCTTGGTTTTGTGAGTGATCACAGTTGAAGTACATGACTTAGTGATGCTGCTCTCAGAAAAAAAGTGAAAAAAACTAACATGATTTTAAATGGTTAATGAGCTAGGAAAATGGGTGTGCAAAACATTTCCTTGAAGCTTTCGAGTTTACCACCGGTGGATAGGGTTGTCACAGAGAAACTTCATGGGCTCTCTGTATACTAGTACTGTTTCCATGCCACTAATTAGCTGATGCTCATTTTGTCCTTTCCCCCTCCTCTTCTGTTAGCTACTTGAGCACTATTTTCAGCTATCGGAAATGACACAAGATGTTAATGCTGAAGTTCTCCTTTTAGCTGAAGTTTGATGGAGAATAAAAGAGCAGACAAGACAGCTCAGAAACCCTCCAGGCATATGTAGCATCCCAAAAACATTTGGTTTCCATCTTCAGCTGCAAATTATAGACAAGACGGATGTGTTTTAAACAAAAAAAGGTCTGTTCGTCTTCATTCTTGCAGAAATGCTAATACAGAACCACTGTCAACTGTCAACAGCGTGAATCAAGAAGGGGACAGCCAGGAAACAGAATTTCCCTAAGAATACTGAGATCCTGGTAATTAATTCATAAAAAGCCCTACTAGTTGAATATTTTTTTTCTTGTGTTGCTGTTTAGCAAAAATACTGAGCCTTGGATTTTTGCCTGAACTCTTTGGAGACAAAGCATTATTTTAATATTCACCATACAGAGGTCTGAAGGAAAAGAGAGAATATTGCTTAGGTGTCCCTTTCTTTTTTAACATAGCCATAATTCCAATTCAGACTGTTTTCCAAACAGACTAAAGTAATAATTTATTAGTGAGTAGAGACACAGACTGCTGCTTCCTGGAATTGCCAAAATTTTGTTTCCCAAAATGCTGACTGGCATGCAACTTACACAAAAACCCAGTCAGTATAAAAAATAAAACTGGTTTGTTTATCGGGTTCTAAAAAGCCTAGAAATATTCTTTTTTTGGAAAAGATGTTTCCTTACATGCACTAAGCTTGACACCTCAAACTAACGAATTCGCTTTCTGAAGATTTAGTAGAGTTTAGGTGTTTTTTTTTTCACAATTACAAAATAATACAATCGGTATAGAATAGGGTGGTTTGGTTTGGTTTTTTTGTGGGTGGGGTGGGTTATTATTTATTCTGGGAGTACTTGTCCCAAATTTTCTGCAGCTACATAGTGCCAATAATTTAGAAAACAACCCAGCTGTGACTCCACATTACAACCAAAATCAGTCTCATGAAATTCTGAATCTCGATGAAAGGATGCAGCAGCAGTGAAACACAGCATAGGTAAAATTTTCAAGAGTCTAAACTGACTTAAAGTATAAAACCAACTGAAATTAAATTTAGACAGGTAAATTATACAGCTTAATTAAATTATACAGCTTATCCTGGCAATTTTACCTGCATTTCAAAGGGTATTAGACCTTTTAAGATCACACTGCTTTATACAACTGGACCTTCAGAGGAGAATATAGTAATTGTATTGATGTAATACTTTGTCTTAAGGGGCTTTTGGAATTGTATTTTAAAGGTGTCTGTTCTACATAATTGATGAATTCATATCCCAGGGCCTCCATTTACAAGACAACACTAGATTCTACTTGTAGATTCAAAATGATACTGAATCTCTAGTTTTCTCACAATTAACAGAATATATGAAAGGTTACATCTTGTTAAGGTAGTCTTTAAAGGGTGAGACAGGAAAAGTATTTTATTGGTTTTAGGGCTAGGAAAGGACGAAGCAACAACTATTTACAACCTTTGTTCATATGGGATTTTAGAGACTTTGGCAAGAGTTGAAGATTAGTCACAAAATACCTGAAGGATTTTTCAGGAAAAGTACAATGTGGAGTTTAACTAGCCTCCTCTTACTGTTACTAATTTAGAATAAAATTAAGACTTCCATGAATTACCCTCTTTTTTAGGCATAAATTTTATGAAGTTATTTCCTGAAACCCCAGCAGCATAATCCTTTGATTAGCATTCAAGAAGTGAGATGTTTTAACTACTCCTGCAGCCTTTTGCCAACGCGATACCATGAAACATCAGGGTAACAATCAAGCTTCAGTTCTGACTGAGATGGATAGACTTGGGATCTCACCTTTGGAAAAGCTAGGAAGTTACAATGGCAATCATAACGAGCCTGAACTGCTACATAAAACTAGTGCTTTAATCACTACAGATAGCTGATTTCTGACAAAAATCAGTGTTATCTAAAAACTAGGCCTCTGCTCTCGCTTAGGAGCAGCTTTCTGAAGCTGTTTGTCTTTGTTGGTTGGTGACAAAACCTCAGGATGCTTCAGATAACACATCAGACAGTAGATAAAGTTTGATTACTTTTATATAAGGTATTAAGGATCAGACTGACTGCATTTTAGCAGTAGTCTCCTGCAGTACATTTGCAAAGTGAGCCATACTTGGCTCGTGCAGCTCCATCTGGCACGTCAGCTTGCTAGGCGTGCTTGGTAGAGTATCCAGTAATTAATGGGTTAACGCTCAATGCCGTATTTCAGTATCAAACTAAAGCATACTGGGATATGTGCAATTGTAACCTTGACAGAAGCAAAACTGTATTATGGCCTACAACACTGCCAAAGCAAACGTTATGTAAAGGGCAGCTGCAAAGCACGTCAAGACCCAGTTAATTCGACGCGTGCGGTCAGTGCTGCATTCCGGGAATGAAGGTCGGTCCTTACTGAGGGAGAGGTAAGTAAGTGCTGGGTCTTTGGCAGAAACGTGGCAAAACCCCACGTATAGTATTTTTCTCTTGCCCTTTGTCACCTTGGCAGTGACATCTTCAAATAATCATTACGTTTGCTGAACAGGATGTAAAGTGCCGAATGAGTCACCTATAGAAGTAGGTGGCAAATGTAACCCAAAGCTAGAGATGTTCTATCTTAATATCAATCTCCATTTTGGCTTGGAACATAAAAAGAGAAGAAAACAAAAGAACCCAACACCTAAGATGGTAAGACACTGCTAGAAAAAAGTGTCTATTTTTTCCATAGCATCTCAAAAGTCTACCAGACAAGCTGCTACCTCTCTTGGAACTTCTTTCGTAATTCTCATAATTTTTCAGACAGAAAAGTGCCGTGGTTGCTAGTAAGTTAGTGGAATTCACAAAGTGCTCTGCAAAATACTAATAAAAGCGAACATTTTCATAAACCTCTCCCCGCAAGTCATATGCACACTGCACTGCATGACCCAGATAACTCAATACATTTAACGGACAGTTCTGCCCTCTTCAAATTAAGTAACTAATTGGAGACACAGGGAATTTCAACTTCTTTCCTCATACAGTTCACCCACTGCCATGAGATGGCAATGAGAGAGGGGTGGCACTGGAGTATCAAGCAGGGACTCCAGGTTCGTGCTGTGTATTTATTGTATGAGTGCCTCCCACGTCTGTCCAGTAATTTCAACTATGAGTATATGAATTTATTTCTTTCTTTTCTGTTTTTTGGGTGTTTTTTTTGTTTGTTTTTGGTTGTTTTTTTTTTTTTTTTTTAATGTGTGTGTGGTCTGAGGGCCACAACATTAATCAGGTTTATATAGTTGTTTGTCATTCTGTCTTCCCATCTGTACTTTTTAAGAAAAGAAAACACATTCAAGTAATAAAATGAATGTTCTGTGGCTCTTTATAAGAAACAACCATTTGACATTAGCCCTAAAGCCTTTATTGGACAAAAAGTTCTTACACAAAAGAAAATGTTATAAAAGTAAGGTATGTAAACTCTCAGACAAACCTCTCCTGAGAAATATCTGCCATTGCCAAATACAAGCAACGTCCACATTTTCAACTGATTGTGAATTGATTTACACGGTCACGTACAATAGTCTCTACTCACCTATTCACCCCCTGTTCCACCCCTATTTTTAAACAATCAAGCTTTTGAAAAGGCAATTACAGTACAACTACTCCTTGTAACATAAACCAGGTTGCTCAGCATCCGATAGGGACCTGTCCTGTTTCCATTTTGGAACTGGGCAAATATTATACAAGTATGAAAAATCCTGGACAAGATAGTTTAGTATTATACCATCCAAATAAAGAGTTACTCTACCCACCTCGAGCACCTGGCTACTACATTGTTAGTTACACAGTAGCAGGCCATAAACACTTACACAGTGTGTCTAACCTATTACTATGCTTAGTCACCAGCAAGCAGGAACATGTGTGTACATGTTACACTACATACACACTGTACGCTCTAAATATAGTAATATAGCATTTTAAAAGAAGAAATACATTATGCAGAATATTGAGAATTTTCCCAATTAATAGTAATCACCAACTGGTACTCTGGGGACAAAATATCTTGGGAGAATTTTGCTACATTACGTTAGAAGCAAGGAGGCACAAGGAAGAGAAGAAAGTGGGTTTGTACAGATGTTACCTGCTCTGACTACTCACCTTTTTCCGATTAGCTGGTGACAAGCTTCTGTAGAGCTTCTTGCCTTGCTTGCCAGCATTCCAAATGGTGAACGACGTCCAGCAGCTCAGGACTCTGTCTTCAAGAAACCTGACTCGGTGATTCCAGATGGTTCCCCTGGAGAGTTAGAAGAAGGGTGGAATCACCATCCTTGGAAGTGTTCACAAAACACACAGACGTGGTGCTTAGGGACGTGGTTTAGCGGTGGACTTGGCAGTGCTGGGTTAACGGCTGGACTTGATGATCTTAAAGGCCTTTTCAACCTGAATGATTCTATGATTTTATTCTGTGATTTTGACCTTTAAAACCTTTACCATTATTCTATACCTATTTGTGTATTTACATACTCACACACACATAAACCTGACCAAAATGATTCACAAGGAAAAAAAAAAAATCACATGAAAATACTATATTAGAAATTTCCAAGGGAAATGTGTAAACTGTTGCTGGAAAAAAAAAAGAAATTCTGTGGCAATTCTTAGACTTTATTATCAGGATAGACTTGAAGCTATTTAAACCACTATTATTTTCAAGATACCAGATAGAAGATCACAAGAAGATGAAAAACTGTGGCGTTTCTTATCACTTTCAATCGGGTATGCTTTTAAAACAGCAATTCCCCACCCTATAATGTAATATTTAAGACTACATCATTTACAATGGTTTAAAAAGAACTGCCTGCTGTTAAGGACATCTGTTTTATGTCCAGGGTTCATTTAATATTCATTAATTAGGAACCTGTCTTATACTTAATAAATAGTTTTCTAGATACAATAAATTAATCTCCTCAATTTCTGGCTTGACAGATGAATCTTCCTGATCTACATCTCCTGCACAGGGCACCTTGAGCCGAGAATTTCTTTCATAGGAAATTCTGATAAACACCTAATTGTCTTTCCTTTCTGAGAGCATTTCTTGAAATAGGTTTTTCCATTTGCTTTATCATGGCAAAACACGATACACTTTGTAACAATTGTTACAACTTGTTCTACAATTTGTAATACATGTCCTGATCCAAGAAAGATGCTGAAATTAGTTAAAGCGCTAACAGAAAAAAACCCACCACCACCAATCTTCCTGTGAGGTCCTATGGTTGTCTTGGGAAGCACATTGTCTGGCTATATCAAGTTGATATTTAAACACCAAACATACCAAACATATCAGGTTGATATTTAAACACCAGAATACTCGAAGAGTGTTTCTCCTGCTTCAAATAAGGCTTCTGATTCACAAGTCAGCACAGGTTAGCGTAGGGCAGCTACAGTAAGCTACTTCTTACTGCCAGTGCAGCTTGTGATTTTAGAGAAAAATCAAAATCCATTCATGTTTCCGTGATGTTATAGATCTAAACGGCCCAGGTGGGTAGCCAGTCAGGAACAGGAGCTGCTACAGCTACGCTGTGTCAGTCATCCTCATCAGTGAATCGCTCTGCTCTGTCTCCTAGTTGCAGTTTTGGATTATCCATAATCCTGGATGCATTACCAGCTCCAGTTCTATTACAACACTGTAAAATACATGAGCATGATCACTATAGATGTCTGATGATCTGGCATTACAGTAACATCTGATTTCTATAAAACATTTTCAGATTTTTCCTTTTTGTCATAGATTCTTAAATTTCACAAAGCCCTGTAACAGTACAAATCTAACATTCCAAATTTTTCTTCTGAATTATACCTCTGAGGTACAAATAGAACATTTGAGGTTACTGAGTTTACCTATTAAACTTACTTGTTCCCAGATGTTTGTTAGTAAACTTTTCTAATATTTTAATGATAGGAATTTTGTGGTTTTATTTGCTTTGTTCCTTCACAGCCCTGAGTTATGGTTTGAAAAACACGCAACCCTCATAGTGCTAAAACACATGGATTCTGGCAGGGATTATTAGTTAGCTCCAGAGAGCCCACTTCACTTCACTGGATGATTTTTGAGCACAGCCAAATCCTGCTTAGCACTTCATCACTGATTGTGGTGTGGTAACTTAGAAAGAACTTCACACTCAAATAAACGTACCCAAGAAGAACAGCTACTCCATATAAAATTTCCACACCGTTTTGAGGACTATGGCTGTGCACCAACACTCCAAGCAATGGAGCAAAAAATAGTCTTGGATTTGATTGCAGATCTCTTCTAATGCAACCACAAGCTGCATTCCTGCTGCAAAGCTTTAGCTGCTGCTGGCATCCTTTGACCTTGCTTTTGCCATGTTCATTAGAGCATACTATATTCCCAGAAGGAAAGTTAAAGGAAAGAAATATGAAGGTCAAGTATTTTTCCAGGATCACTTTACTGGAAATTTCAGAGCTTCTGCTACCTTCTAAAAAGGAAGATTATTGCTTTACATGTAAATGGAAAGGTTTTAAAACTGACTGGACTTTGAAATGTGACTTCAGAAGGATAACACTGAATTACATTCCAGAGGTATTTCAGAATCTGTTCTGGTACTTGAGTGACACAGGCAAGTTCCTTTTCTATTTGAGTTTGCAAAGCTAAGAAAGCTCAGGAAAAAAACAGGCAACCTTACAAGGCATTAAAAGAATTGTCAACTAACTTCTAGTTGTAGGGCATGCACTGGAATCTACACCCAGGCACACAGAAAAGGTTTCTGATTGTCATGGAAATGTCCCAGAACGTTCAGTATTGGTTGCTTGCAGACAGGATGCACTTGCTGTCTGGGTGATGGGTGCCTATATTCCACAGAAGTCTCTATACGGGTAAAATTCAAGCAGACCGAATCTCGTTGTTGGTGATCACCCACAAAGATTTCAGACTGAGGCAGATTTACTGACCCAATCTTATCTATGAACGTTATATTGAGAAATGCAAGGAGGGAAAGGGAATCACACCCAGAAATAAAAGGATATGAAAGTTATTAAGCTCCGAATTAGTTAGATCACTGTTCAAATACAACAGTGTTTTCAGACAGCTTCATTTAAACACCAATAAGCTGCTTGCTTAAATATCTATTCTGGGTTGTGAAAATGAAGCCAATGTACCCAGCACTTGGGATTTTTGGCTTGTATCACTATGAGACATTCTTATGAAAATGCTCACAGAAAAGAATTTAACAAATCACATCCCCATATTGTGTGTGCCCTTTTAAATGAAAATTTTAACTTATATTGAACACTTTGCAGTCTTGAGTTAACCTTGAAATACTTGTAACAGTGCAAGCCAAGATCATCAGATGAATACAGAATTGAGGGGAGAATTTGTGGCTGAGCCTTAGAGTGACAATCGCAGAGTTAATCTTTGTGAAAACTTGCTCTGCACAAACAACCTATCTCACATGTTCCAGCAAAAGGTAGCTTAGGGGGT
Organism: Falco naumanni; assembly: GCF_017639655.2. NCBI lineage: Eukaryota > Metazoa > Chordata > Aves > Falconiformes > Falconidae > Falco > Falco naumanni. The sequence continues at coordinate 115,023,741 of NC_054054.1, forward strand.
GGCAGAAGAGAGAGTTTCAGTTACCCCCTTCAGGTTTCCGGTTCACCTAATTTGCCACATGTTTTGATGTTTCCAGAACAGATAACTGGGATTCCTGCCTTGAGGGATAAGGGAATGCCATTTTCCCACCCTTTAAGAGCCAGTGCAGGTGCAACAGACGGGAACTGTAGCAACGTGCAAAGGATGATTAAAGAAAATGCCTGCAACGATCTAGAAATTGTACAAACCACTACTCAGAGACGATTCTCACAGCTATTTTCAGATTTTGCATGATTACATATTCATAGCCACCAGCAAAAACTAGGAGGTATTATTGCTCTGCATCATCCCAAGTCAAGGCTGCTTTTTCTGCCCATTATTAAAGTGAGCAGTTTCCCAGTAGCTTTAGTACCATTTCCTAGCCTGTATTCAGTTAACAAGATCTTCCTCAGTCAGAAGGTGGGACACAAATTCTTCTGGCTGCAGAAGTTTGTTCCCACATCCTAACAGTCGTCGTCCTTGACCCAAAGTCTTGAAGTACATTATTTTTCCCATTTCATTCATTTTTTGGTCACTTCTTTATTTCACAAAATGGATATCAGACGTATACATTATTCTACTTGGAAAATCATTCTTGAGGCTTACATAATTTTCCTTAAGACCTCACTTGCCGTGGCCCCTCAGTACTCATCAGTTATGTAGTCAGGAAGGAAGACGAGGAGCCAAAATTCTGCAGGAGAGAAACGAGGGTATTCATGCAGTGGGTGAGAATGACTACGAAGTGTGTTCCTCAGTCCCGAGCAGTTATTACCATACCATCCACCCAAGTAATGTAACAATGGAGCTCTGTTAACATGCGTGGTGATCCACTGACCGAATACAGGAGTCAAGAAACATCTGCTCTACTCCTATTTTGAAATGACAGATAATGTGACAATAAAAGCTATATGATTTAATGCCTGAGCTCAGTTAAACCTCGCCATATTGCTTGACTGCCTTTCCCCTCCTGCCCCCAGTGAGGCTACATAAGTGAATCAACAGAGCAAAGACAGATGTACAAGTACTTGAGAAATGCACAAACACAAGCCCGATATCCTAAACAGCACTGGAATTTCAGGCATTGATTACCATCCACAGTAATACTATAAATCTATAAATCTGACCTTTTCTATATCCATCGGTCCCGAGCGCTGCTCAGGTGACCCCAGGCAGAAAGAGGAGCTGATGAGTGAACGGCCTCTGCCAGCGGGTTTTGTTACTCACGGCAGGATAAGAGAGCTCTGTGTTATAGGTGAATCTCATCTGATAGATAAACCAGAGATTGAAGAACAGAACCTTTTAATCACAGCCAGAGCTGAAAGAACAGATTCTTTACAGCTAGTTTTGCAGTCAGGATTCAAGGTCCTTACAATCCACAGGAAATTCAGAAATTAATCCCATTTGAACCTTGACCATACTGGTGATTAAACTGATTTTTTTCTTTTTTTTTGGGTTGTCGTTCTGTTGAACTTCATGTGAACTTATTAATTGCTGGACTATATCGTCCAACTGAGTTATTACATTTACACTGTTAATAGGTTCTATTAATGTCTGAGTTCATCTTCAGGTCATGGGTCATTAGCTGAGGCATGGTTTGCATTGTGGCCTATTTTTCATGAAAGGCTTATTAAGACAGACAGACGCTATCAATGTTAATGCCATTTACTTTTCAAGAATCTAATGAGGTCATTAGTTTCCATGTTTAATTGAAGTGCCAAAAGCAAGCATAGAAGATAAAAATGCAGTTGACCTCATCTTTATTTCAGTTGTACAGGAACATATTATGCTGTTCCTCTCTCCTGCCTGTTTTTGCATGTGTTTTTGCAGGAAATGGAGGCATTCCTGCACTCATCAGTGACACGAGACCCTTGCCTCCGAGTACCTCTAAAACAACCAAATGTGTGTTTCAGACCAAGTGCCTGTTCTTCGCTTAGATGACACTGGAAGCTTCTAGTGCCTGAAACCAGATGGTTTCAATCGATTACGTAATTTTGGTTATTTCTGCAGACCAAGCTCTTACAATATTATACTCATTCTGAATACACGGCATATGAAATTACCATAAGCCTTGTACATGCACTTCACATTTTCTGCATAAAAGGGAATCGCCTGAATCTCAGGCAGAAGGTAGAAACCTTATTTTTGGCATATATTAAATTTCTGTTGACCAAAAGCTTGTAAACTTCTACAAAGGTTAGCTACCTGCCCCAACTGCCTGTCTTCACGAGGAGCGCTACCTAAAGACAAGTACAATGTTTTATTGCTTGCCTTGCTCCAAGCTGACTTTCATCTCGCAATAAGGTATGTTGTTTTATATACAGTTCCTTTTTCTCTCCTTTGGCAAGATAAAAATCTATGAATTTTACAATGTTTTTATTACACACCAAACTTTCTTACTACAGTACTTCTCACTATAAAGCCAGCTCTAATATTGCATCAAGTCAGTGTAATGTAGCTATGTAGCACAGAGTACACGCAGCCCTAGGACACAAGCTGTAATGCAAGATAAAATAATTTAGATCTAAGATACGCAGTAGATGGCATTTGGTGTTGTAAATTCCTGGCTAAAGAGAAGTTTCTGAAAACTTGTGTTGCTCACTCACATTTAGCAGGTATTCATCTCAGACTTTAGATGAAATTACAATGAGAACTTTTATATTTCTGTATGCGCCTAATGAAATCTAAATACAGACACTGTACTGCATTCTGATTCTGTCACCCACCCAAAACATTTAGTAACGCAGACTAATGCCTCCAGGGTAAGGGAGAATGCAAATAAGGATTTGTTTCCTGTTTCACAGATACTTTCACCTCTGGATATTTGTTCCAGAAGGATAGTAATCATAGGAAATGACCTAAAAATCATTCATGTTTACAATTATACATACTAAATAAAAAGAACTAAACGTCGCTTGCCAAGTAGTTTTATATATATACATATTAGGAAGTCTGAAAATGCAAAATCAGGCATTTTTTCCCTGAACAGTAGTGAAAGACACTCATATAGACTGAAATCAGCCCATAACAGACTAAAGCAACTGTTGTCTTTGCTGAAAAGATTGAATCATACACCTTTGTATAAACAAGTCCTATTAACCCGCTCTATTCTTTTAAGACTGAAACTAGGCATAAACTGTTGAAAAACCCAAGCCCAAACCAAACAAAAAACCAACAAGTTTCCTACAAGTATCATTTTGATCTCAGAAAATTTATTAACCTGGTTTTGAGTTACTACTTCCAAATGCAGGTTTAGGCTAACTGAAAAATCACAGACAACATAGGCCAATGGCAAAAGGCAAAATACCACAGAAAACTGCTCAAACAAAACATGCCATAAGAAAAAAAGAGACTTCTAGAAAAGGTAGATCACTCATTAAATAAGGTGGGGTGACCAAAAGGCAAATTAGGAAAGACTCAATTTAAATTATCAACTTAAATCTTTGTGATGCGTCCATTAATCTCTTTTTGTTCAGTGCACTCAGTTTTCAGAAACAAATGCTGGTCAACCCTTCGCAACTTAGGCAACAAAGAGGGGAATGAGCCAATATGAAGAGATGTTACACAACCTCGTATCTGGAAGTTTGCACAAAATATTATTAACAGCAGTACCAGCAAAAAGCCAACAGGAAGAACGGCTAGCCTGACTCCTTAAATTGAGACAAGAAAGGTGCCAATTTGGACATCTAGACTGCACATCTGAAACAGCTTACAGTATTTCCACATTCTCACAGTATGTTGTAATACGGGGTGTTTGTGCCACACAACCTTGTAGATATGAATAAGCAACAGCTTGCAGTAAATTCAAAACAAACTCATTTCCAAGAATAAGATGTTTTCCCACAGATACAAGCAACAGGCTTCCAAGAGTGCTAGCATCCCACGATGCATGGCTGAAAAGTTTGTAACTAACTGCCAAAATGATCACACACTGAAAGAGAAAAAAACCTCTTACATTTAAACGCCAATAAAAAGAATTTACTTCATATTTGTTTGCAAAATCCAAACAATATCTTCTGTTTTCTTGGAATGACTGTTTCAGAGTTAAATGATTTTATATACATACACATATATACATGTATTTATGAAGATCTGTAAGGACATTAACCATGAGCATATTTATGCTAGCATACTATAGTATTTACAACAATACAGTAATTTGGTGATAGACAACTAAAATGCACACAAAAATGTTTTGTTTTAAGAGTCAGTTCTACAAAGCCATACAAATAGAACTGACTGAAAAGTGTATTTATATCATCAATCAGTAAGAAAACATTTTACTTATTTGCCACTGCGGGACTCCTAAAGGACAGTAAAACTCGTATAATTTTTTATTAATGTTAATGCATAAAAGAGAGAAACTACTTTGGCTCGGCTTGCAGGACTTCTAATCATGAAAAACACCTTTGATGGGCAAAATGAACAGATAGAGCAATCAGCAATTTAACATTTTCTTTAAGGGTAGACCAGCACCGTAAAAGCAGTAAGCAACAGCTTACAAAGAAGCACCTGAGATAATTACTAAACATCCTCAGGTATTTTTCAAACCTAATTATCTGATTTAGACCTTTTAAAATAGGTAAATAATATATGGAAATGCAGCACATTATCAGATGAAAGGTTTAGGTTTCTTATTTTTTTAAAGAGCAAGTTGGTGTTGGTGTTACAAGTTTCTGTTTACTTTCTAAAAATTGAGACAATTCATTTTAAAATTAAGCTTTAAAATTAAAAATATTTTTTTACATTATGGTTCACATGGCAAAAAACATGACAACCAAAACCTCACATATTAAAAATCCTAACTGAAAACCCCAATAAAATGTCACCACCAGGATATATTTCAAACACATTCTTGCAATTGTGTTCAAAGTATTGAAGAAGTTATTGCTTCACCGCTTGCTTTTGCCATGTTCAGCAGATGACATACATAATCATATGAAGTATTCTTAATCTGCTTTGAGGGTAAGAAACTCAGATGCTTTAGATAACCAGAGAGGTTATTCAGGCAGATTAGAGAGTCTCACATGATTCCCAGCTGAAGGAATGGTAACTGGAATTTGAGACAACAGTACTGCTGGAATACAGCCCCCAAAATACTTCATTGCTTTTACAATACCTATTGTGAAATTGTTTCAAAAACAGCTGCAAAGATGGAACGATTTCTTAGAATATTTTCCAATGTGGAAGTGCCCTCACCCCATCCCCGCCTTGCTACGTGGCTAGCACAGGTATGCTGACCGCGGCTGGCCAACAGCACCCGAACCAACGGTTTCAAGTCACAATTTCAATCCCAGCATTATCAAAGCAAATGATAGAAAGAACAAACAGAAAACTAACCTTCCACCATCAAAAGAGGATACTTTTCTGTTAACATAAATATGATAACATATTCTGTTAGGGTTGCTTTATAGCTTGTCTTTAAAACAAATAATGAAATACAACCAGGTAATTATCTCGCTGTGTGATGTATTGAAGACATTAAGCATCTTTGCTGCCAGTTATCCAAGATAAAGCTAATTAATAATTTCTACCAAAAAATGCAACTTACTCTAGGATGGAATGAGTTGCAGCCTGTGGATGGTAACGGTACAGCAGGAGGCAATGGTTTAC